>NW_023505362.1:0-125000 GCF_004664715.2 Peromyscus leucopus | reverse complement strand
CCACGATGGCTTTCCTGCTTGGCTGGAGCCCACATTCTCTAGATCCCAACTTCTTAAGCTATGGGTCAGACCTTTTGGATTTTCCAGGTCTGGCTCTGCTTTTCCTTCAGCTGAACGGAGGCTGGCTGCCATTTTCTACAAAGAGCGTGGTTGAAAATATGTGAGGGCTAGGAAAATAAGAAAAATGCGCCGATGCAGCATGCTGCTTCCTGACAATCCCCAGACTCAAGTGTGGCCGATAGATCTGCCAGGCTTACCTTTTTCTGGACTTTGCTGGACACTCATGGCTGACTAAGGCCCTTCCCTCCCCAAGTCCACTGTGGGGAACCTGTAGATCTCTTGTTGCAATGCAAGACCCCACTGCTGCCCCAGTTAATGCAACATGGGCACTTGCATCGTGCATGTGCTCTAACCACAGACTAGCAACCAACAGCTGGAGCATGTGGCTCAGATCGGACACCAAGGTGTGTTATGAACCTAGTGTTCTTACTGTGCACGTAAACTTTTCCACTCTTAAATGAACATCATGGTCAAACAAAGGCCCATAATATCACTCCTGACTCCTTGGCATCTAAGCATCAAATTCTTACAACTTTTGATAGTATTGTGTTAAAATCTTTGATTAAAAAGTAATTTGAGCTGCTGACAAGTTTTGTAAAAACAACAACAAAAAAACCAAAAACAAAACAAAAAACAGACAAAAAAGTTAAATTTTGGGATAGGACAGAATTTCCAAATAGTGCTAACATACTTCTGTTTTTGTACTATATAATTAAGTGAAGTAGCATTTTCTACATTGAGAGCTATAAAATCAAAATATTGATCAATGTTGAAGAAGCTCTGTGTCCTTCAGTATCAAATTTTTAGCCAATATTTAATTCACTGTGTAAAAATATACACACCCATCTCATTAGCAAACATGTTTCTTTTCATTTTTCATAAATGGTAAAATTATATTTATGCCAAATAATTGTTTTAAAACAAATTTAAATTACTTATTATTAGTTAAGATCTAATTTGTATACCTAATTTCTATATCTATATCTATATCTATATCTACACACCCCAGGGTTGTATAAAAATTTCCTTGGGTCATAAGTGGAAAGTTAAGAAGATTTGATTCAGTTCTTTTTGCTCTCTGTTGTCTTCCAGAGGGTGGTTGTCAAATGCTGTTTGAGCTTGTCCTGTTGGAAAAGATGCTGACCAAGGAGGGTCAGGGATCAAGAAAAATGCTAAGAGATAATTGCTTTTTTAATTAGCATATGTTACCTGTGCAAATAACCAGTGTTCCCTGTGTGCTCTCTACACAGGTAGGGATGCACCTTGCTCACATCTACTCATCACCTTCATGCCCCTTCTTCTTCCAGCCGTGCTCATCACTTCCCAGACAGTCCCCTTTCCACTCTTGCCCTCAGTTTTTACAATCCACACTCTGCATGTGATATTTATCTTTTTGACTCTTGCTTATTCTGCTGAATAGGAACAAACCAGGTCCTTTGCAGGACAGAGAATGGACGTCTTTGTAGACACAAAGGGTGAGCAGAAGTATCTGCTTGAAATAACATTGAAAACATACAACCTAAGAAGACAGCTAGCTTACAACACCCAAATCATATCATTGACATTATCATAGTAGTCCACAGTCTCCTCCATTTGAAATCACCATGTCATGGTTCTCAGCATCTGTTCATTAGGTCTCAGTGTCCTGAGTCTTAAAGGTTTGGTTTTCCATCTTGTTTCTGGTATCACACTGCATTCTACTGAAAGACCTGAGAAATAGATGCCAAATCCTGAGGAGGAGGCTGAGGTAAGTGTTTGCTGTGGGAACTAGCTGAAACTGTAGGTATGGGACCATGGGTGACCATTCTTGTGCTGTGAGACTGTAAATTACAAAAATGGAGGAAGTCACTGTACATGGTTTAGAGGAAGGAGGAGGGGTGAGGAAAACAGGATCAGAGAACAGAATGGTTGAGCACCCAGGCATGCTTCCTGGACCTTAGGAAAAGTTTGGATTTTTATAATAGGCAAAAGGCACGTCTGTGGCTGTGGGGGTTCAGCCGCTCTTGCATTCTTTACCCAAGTGCTGAGCTTGACAGGATGGGACCAGGAGGTCAGGTGGTGCCGAGGAGACAGGCCACTGGACTTAGGTTGTGAGAAAAGCTCCCTCTGCTCAGAAGTACTGTCACGACACAAGGAGCCTTACTCTCCAGGCAGCTCCAACTCTACCCCCTTTTTTGTTTCTCTTCTCTTTATTTAAGTTAGTGGAGTAAACTGATAATTAAGCAATTAAACATCAAAGGGAGGCTCTGACAGCTCTGGAACTTGTTCAGAAAACCAGTAAGGAAACTACTGTCGAGATAAAGACTGGCCAATCTAGGGACTCCTTGCAGAGGGTGCTCAGGTCCCAGGAGGCCAAGACTTTGGGTGGCCCAGTACAGATGTCAGGGTCGCTCTAGTGTGGCAGTGTGAGCAGCTCCTTGCTGCCCCCATGACCCTCCAAGGCTGGCAGTATCTCTGCAGTTGCAAGGGTGTGCTGATGTGGAGACAGTTCTCAGGGTGGTGTCTGAAAAATTGTGTGTGAGTGGGTGGAGGGGATTGGGAGATCGGACTTGGACCGTGCTGGTAGGCTCCAAAAATCTCTTCCTGCTGTGTTATTTATCAAGGTACTGAGAGCATAGAAGCTTAAAGTGGTTAAGTCATAAAAAAAAAAAACAAAACATAAAAATCAAACACCTGTTTGTCAGAAACATTCTATGGACTGAGAATACCACAGTACATGATATAAACATGTCTCCTGGTCACAGAAAGTTGTTTTCTAGCCAGGGGTGACACATGACACACACGTTAATAAGTAAAGTACCCAGGGACACAGGTGAATGGAGGGGAGATACTTAATAGGGGGTGAGAGGAAACTGTGGCATTACAGAAACAAGGCTTGTGAAGGTTCCCACCCCACATCCGTCCTCCAGCAAAGCCCCTCTCGGCCGCCTTCCCACTGTCTGAAGTTTCTGTTTCCTGATTTTTCCCCTTCCTGTGTACCTACAGCATAGCTTTTGCCTGTGTCAGCCTGTTCCCACTGCTCACCTGCTCACAACCCCGAGATAACCCCTTGTGTTGAATGGAATCGGAGTGGGATGAGAAGTGTGGGGTGGGCAGGGTGCGGTGTGACTAGAGAGTAGAAGATGGACCTGAAGAGACATCTCCCCACAGCACCACCCAAGAAGCATGGGAAAATATGGGCGGATCATTGCCAGTTCTAAGATATTTGTTAAGTGAGTATTGAAAGACAAGATAGGTAAAAATCTTGTTTTTAAATGTTGGCAGCTAACTAAAAAAAAATTTAAACATCAATAGGCCAATTAAAACATGTCTATGGGCCAGATTTGGACCTCTAGGATCACTAGTTTGCTGGTTAGGGTGGAGCATAAAATATAATCTCTTAACTGAAGCCTCTTCCCATCTGCACAGACCTAACCTCTGAACTGCCCTTGCCTTGGCCACACCCCCTCTCCAAATATATAGATTCTGGGCTTCCGATCCAGTGAATTCTCGTTTGCCAGGTCCATCACCTGCAGCACACTGTGCTGTTTCTTCCTCCCTGTAAAACAGTAAACTCCTATTCCACCAGACCCAGCTCATAGTCACCTTCCCTGAGACGCTTTCCTTTCCCTTCCTGCAGAGACAATCCTGCCTTCTCCAGAAGCTTGAGGGGCTGGGCAGAAGTGTTGGCCCTGAGGCTGTGCGTGTTACACAGTAAATCTTTCACAAGTCTGGCTTTCTGCACTGACTTGGGACCCTCTAAGTTAGGGGTGGGAGTTTGCCTTTCTGTGTTTTAAAACCCTCATCAGATATGGGTTCAATACCTGCATGGGAGGACAGCCTAGCACAGACTTGGCGCTTAGGCTCCAGGAGTCACAGCCCAGCCCCACCACAGACACATCCACTGCTGAATGTCTCCTCCTGTAGAATAGGGCTGACGACAAAGGGTGTATTTGATTGTTCAGGACAGAGTTTTGCCTTGAATCCCAGCTCGGTCTTGTACTCATTCTGTATCCCAACCTGGTTTGAGCTTGTGGTCATGCTCCTGTCTCATCCTCTTAAGTGCTGAGATTACAGGTGTTTTCCATCATGCTCGCTCTGTGAAATGCTCCTGATGACTGAAAACTGAATTCTCAGACTGAAGGGAAAAACCCATTTCCAGTGTGGACATGGCATCTCAGTCTTTCAGGCTCTTCTTTAGAACTTAGAAATGGCCCTAAACTGAAAGAAAATCACACTGCATGGAGGTCAGGTGCCGGGTACGAACTCTGTGGTGGAACTGGAGTTCCTCAGACAGAATCTGCCCTTCTCTTTATCGCAGACCCTCTCTTCTTTCGTCTGGAACACAATTATTTCAGTAACTTTATACAAAGCTCCTTTAAAATCTGGAATTCTTTGTTCTATCCAGTAGCAGTAAAGCCACAAGCCTGTAAACTCTGAAAGCTAATCTCTAATTCGGTCTTCACAACAGTTTGCTGAAATAGTGCAGGTTCTAACGGCTGTAAGGTGAGGGTGAGCTGTCGGAGACCCAGCAAGGGCACCTGGTCACTTTCTCCTGCTGCTTAGTAGAGCAAGTGATGAGCGAGTCCAGCATGCCAGTTCACCTTCCCCCGCTGCCATTCACAAGTGTTAGGTGATGCCCCCCGCCACACGCTTATGCTGTTGTGTGGAGCTCTGAACTCAGCTTCACTGAACCACGGTGCAGAATTCTTAGAAGAACACTGCATGTTTGCAAGCGTGAGTCACTAGGAGAGCAGCCTTGCTGCACTGAGAACGTGTTAGCTTCCCTGGCATATTGTAATGCTCTACCCCAAACTTAACCATGTTTACAAGCATGAGTCACTAGGAGAGCAGCCTTGCTATGTGAAGAATATATTAAGTTACCATGGAGACCCTAATGTTGTTTCCCCAAGTCGTAGCTACATCAGCAGAGGTTTGCTTCCTCCGAGTTCAGGGAGGAGGGAGTCCAAGTTAAGGGCAGGGCAAACTCGTGCTGTGGGCTCTAAGAGAGCATCCTTCCATGTCCTTGACTCTGGTGGCTATTTGGATCCCTGCCCACCTAGGCTGTAGGCAGATCACCTCTGCCTCTCATTCAGCCTTCACAGATTTCTCTAGATATTGCATTCTCTTTTCTCTTAAGGCCACTTACCATTATGAATTTAGGGCCATCCTAACCCAATGTGATCCCTTTTGAAGATCCTTGGTTTAATTATATCTTCAAAGATCCTTCTTCCAATTTTGTCTTTACAATATATTAGTCAGTTCTAGGTGACTAATTCTTCTCCCTTTCTCTCTGCCCACTTTTCTTCCCTTTCCTTCTTCTTTCCCTCCCTTCTCCTTCCTCCCCTCCCCTCTCCTTTTA
Source organism: Peromyscus leucopus (assembly GCF_004664715.2). NCBI lineage: Eukaryota > Metazoa > Chordata > Mammalia > Rodentia > Cricetidae > Peromyscus > Peromyscus leucopus. The sequence continues at coordinate 119,599 of NW_023505362.1, read as the reverse complement.
CTTTCCTCTCCCTTTCCCTCTCTCTCCTTCTCCATTCCTTCTCTTCCTTCTTCTCCCTCTCTCATCTTTCCCCTTTCCGCCTCTCTGCCTTTCTTTCTTATGAAGCTACCATTTAATCTACCACAGAGAACTTTACAGAAGACCTGCTTACCTTGGAGAGAGAGGATGAGTGCGACTGTGTACAAAAAGATCTTGTGACATTTCTCCTGTGACAGATCACCACTCGCCCCCAGAGACCAGAGGAGGCACTGGTCTTGTACAGTGGCTCCTGCAGAGGGGAAGACAGTCTACTCTTGGCTCTGGACATCCAGAACCCAGAATCTAAAGTGAGACCCAACTGCGGAAGCACCTCAGCAGTGATCAGTGGATGTGGGTGCTGCCCCACCCAGAATTGTGTGTGCTGACAGAGGGAAGAGGCTGGGAATGGGCCTGCTCTTCAAGGCCATACCTAGAATTCATCTCATTTTTATGAGTGGGCATGACCTCATTCCACTGGAGTGTAAGTGACAGGACAAGTCCTGTGTGACGAGTCTTCAGGAGGCTCAGATGGTTCCACTCCACTGAGCACGGCTCCTATGATTGCTTGAGAAGTTAGGTTATGCAGCAGTCAAAACCTCAGATTTGGAGTCAGAATATCAGCTCTGCCCTGATGGGGTGGCCAGGGGCAGGCTGCTCACTAGCCTTCCAGTCCTCTCCTTGTGTGCAAAGTGCAAAGAACATCAGAACTCACTGAGCAGGATGGTTGTCATAATTCAGTAAGCACACACAGGTCTCAGCAGTGTCCGCTCACAGAAATGCTCAGCATGTTTGAGCTTTGCCGCTTTTAATTCTTTCCCTGTTTTTTGGGAAGGACCTGAGCCCCTGAAACTGTGAGGGAAAACTAACCTTCCACGCCCTCCACCCCAGTTTCTTTCCATCAGGTGTTTGTCACAGTGGTGACTAAAGAAGCTGGAACAGAAGTCCCATAGGAAAGACAGACAAAAAGAGGGAGAGAAAAACACAGTTGCAAACTGGATATTTGTTTGTTTTTGTTTGTCTAAACAGAGTTTCTCTGTGTAGTCTTGGCTGTCCTCACTCTGTAGACCAGGCTGGCAGACTTGATATTTTAACAAAAGTTATTCAATTGATGTTTCCTGATTTAAATGAAGAAAAAGCAATGGAAGGTAAACTGAAGAATTGTTAAAAATGTAATTCTTTCACTATAAAATGTATCATTCCTCATCAGAGTCTGATAAAAGTGAAGACTGAAAACACTAGCAGAAGTGTTGTTAATTTCCCCTTAACGCTCCATTTTAATCCCGAGCACTATAAATGCCTCCTGATGAAGATGGGGAAACATGAGCACTCATATATCTAACTCGATGTCTCCAGCTCTCTTGATTTGTTAATTATGTCTTTATTTGAACTTCATTGTCATTTAACTGACACTGTTCTTGGAAGGCTGGTGTCCCAGCAACTGCAGTAGACTCCGTGCTAAGACGACTGTCCACCAAAGATCTGCATTCTTTAGTTTCTATTTGCTCTAACTGGTGGACTCCTTTGGTTATTTTATTCTTTTGAGAGAAGTTCTCTCTATGTCTTTCAGGCTGGCTTTGAACTCCTGATCCTTCTACCTCAGCCTTTCATGGTCTGGAATTACAGGCATGTTCCTCCATAGCTGGCCAGGAAGCTGTGCATCACACTTTATTTCAGGCAAATCCAGGGTACCATGGTCTCTTATGGTCAGTGACATCATAGACTGCTCTAGAATTATAGATCCTTTTCCTCCTGTCTGTGTGAGCATTGCTCCATTTTCTTTTGGTATTTACTGTGAAACGATCAAATCTTAGGTTTCTCCAACTTTTCCTCTTGTGCATCACCTGCTTTTGTTTTGTTTTATAGAGTGAGATCTTCCTCTGTGTTCAACCCTGTAAGGTATGGAGATGTGTGCTGCAGTTGTTTGCTTGCATCAGCTCTTCCTGGAAGGGAACACGCATTTCATTGTATGGATCGGTTCTCTCTGATTGTAGGAATTTTTTCTTCTAGTGTATTTAGAAGACTTTGCTATTCTTTTTCCTAGTGTTTGGCTGGCTTCTGTGCTACAGTTACATCAATGATCTCAACACTGGTTTGTTTTTGCTCTGCCTGTCCACCTAATACCTGACTCTAAATACTTTGATCTCACAGCCTTATCTTTTTATTTCAACTGTATTATGCCAACATTCCTTCTGTATTAGGAAATCAATTCTCAGCTCTGTTTTATTCTTCAGTGGCTCTGACCTGAGCAATGGTTCTTTTGTAGGCCAGAATGATCTCTTCTGGCCATGTATCCTTGATGTATGATGAAGTATAACCCAGACAAGTGCACTTCTTAGTGGGCAGAGCCATTGTGCCTGCACATACTCTCAGCACACACTGTATACCATGAGGAAACCTCTGCACACCCTCAGCACGTTCTCTGCACACCTCTGCACACTATCAGCACACCCTCTGCACACTCTCAGCATGCCCTCTGCACACTCTCTGCAACACTCTCAGCACACCCTCTGTACACCTCAGCAATCTCTGCACACTCTCAGCAACCTCTGCACACCTCTGCACACCCTTGCACCCTCACAACCCTCTGCACACCCTCTGCACACCTCTGCACCCTCTGCACACCCTCTGCACCCTCTGCACACCCTCTGCACCCTCTGCACACCCTCTGCACCCTCTGCACACTCTCAGCAACCCTCAGCACACTATCAGCACAACTCTCAGTATACCCTCTGCACCCCTTAGCACACCCTGTTTACACCCTCTGCTCAACTCTTTGCAAACCCTCTACACACTCTCTGCACACCTGCAAACACAGATCAGGATGGATTGGAGGCCACCAGCTTCTTAGATGCAGGGCTACGTGGGATCTTACCTCTCCAGCTATGTGCTTCCCTTGACTTTTCTGACTTTTGTATTGGGGATCATAATCCCAATGCTTAGGAACTCAAACAAAATACAGAAAAGGAACCCCATCTTAACATCTCACTTCAGTCCATGCAGACTGCTCAAGGCTGCTGTGATTCCACATTCTGAATTTTCCTAGATACCAGGAAGATCCTGAACTCTAAGTAAGCCATCAAGGTAGGAAACACCTCATCAACTTTGCCCAAACCTTTGCGTATATGATGGTTAACCTTGATTGTCTTCTTGACTGGATTGAGAGGCACCCAGGGGTAGTAAAGCACAGATGTCTGATGCATTCCAGAAAGGATCAAGTAGGTTGGAGGCTCAGGTGGAATAAAAGGGGAGAAAGAAGAGGACTCTGCCAGCATAGGCTTTCTCCTCTGACTCCTGCACAGCATGATGTTCACTGACCCACAGCACCATGACCTCCAGCCACGAAAAAACCTGGGACCATGAGCCAAAATAACACCATTCCCTCAAACGTGCTGTGATTCAGTAATGCTGCTGTGGATGTGACTCTGCGCATTATGTTGTACTGTTGAAATCTGGTCTCTTTCTGTTCTCCTAGTCCTCCATGTCTCAAGTCACACAGCAACCTACCTGGTACTCCATCCCTTCTCCCCGGAGATGAGCTTGGGTTGTTTGAGTTCTGTTCCCCTACCCTATGTCTTGCCCTTCACTCTGTCTGTTGACCTCTCATGGTTTTGAGGGATGGGATTGTTGTGCCCACATCACGACCCCAGAGAGGCCACTGAAGACAAGCATACCAGAATGCAAAAGCAAGGCTTTATTCGGGCGCAATACAAGCCTAGGTAGGGACCTCGTCAAGCACTCTTGACACAGCAGAGGCTGGAGGAGGTGCTTAGCCTGAACTGAACACAGTTTCTAAAGGCAAAAACCACAGGATTACAACAGCAAAGACTTTCAGTACGGTACATTTCTGATTGGCTCATTTCTAGGAACTTTCCAGAAACCTTATCTTCATCTTACTGTGAGGTGGATAATTGTTTGTCAGCATTTCTCATTGGCTGCCCATGGGTGGGGACATTCTGTGGTTAAATAGTCACTACCAGATGGTTAACTTGATATCCTGTAGGTTATACTTTCTGGTTCCTGGGATTTGGGTCAACTGTTCAAGGAACCTACCGCTAGAATGGAGAGGCTTACAAAATGGAGGCCATGTTCTTAAGATGGAGGTGCTTTAGTCTCACATGGGATTATCTTACCACATGCCTATGGCCACATGTCTCCTGTCCAAGGTGATGCTGAGATGAGAGCAGGACGGTAAGGAAGGACTCTACCTGTCCGATTGATACATAATTTAGCTAATATGCACGAAGTGAGTGAAAATATCACAGGAACAATGTCCATAGTATTTAAACATTCCACACTACACCAGGAGAATGAGCCATTCAAGACCGTGTAAGAAAGTACAACGTAAGCAAAAGGTTCAGGCAGTAATCCCAGGACAGGAGACATGGGAATCCAGTTTACCTGGGAAGCCTTGAAGGCTGCTTATGCAATATTCTCATGCCTTTTGCAGGTAGAGGTATAATTATTCCATTATGCTTTCCTGTGAAGTGTGAAAACTCTCTTACCAATCCTCTTAAATTAGTTAAATATAATATTCAGTGAGACAGGAGACAGAGCAATGTTAATTGAAAGTGGAGAGGTGTTTATAGGTTGATGTGTGCAGCCAACTGTGACTAAAATTAATGTCTGGGGGTTCCTGCAACTGCGGGATGCCTTAAGTTTATCTGTATTTCTAATAACAAATCCTGGCACCAGAGAGTCTCGTTTATGTGTCATGATTCCAGCCTTGGAGAAGATTTCCTTAAAATAGGTCTGAGAATTTTAATTACATTCCATTTGTCAATTGCTTTTTTGCCTGATGAGGTGTTGGGGACAATGAGAAATTTTTCTAAAAGTTCAGCTTACACCAATTGAGGTATTGGTAAAATGATTGCTCATCCTGTTTGTGGACTACTCAGAGCCTTCCATGCTGGGCCTGTTCTCATCTCAGCCAAACCACAGTTGAATTCTTTAGTATATTGCATTACAGTAAAATGGAAATCATAAGACAAAGGCCAGTCGAAGGATTTGATTCTGTCTTTCCTTTGCATTGGCATTACCAAGCAATTCTTATGCTGTTTCTGCTTGGCAATAGGTTCCTTGACTGTGTGAGCAGTGCTAGGTTCTATTACTCACTTAGCGAGAGAATAAATGTCAGGTCTGTAACCCCAGACCCCGGCTGAGCCCATCTAGCAGAGCTTGACCACAATGGCCAGTCATCTCAGCAACGTGGGCAGACCTATTTTGATCCTTTTCTTTGTTTTGCTAGGACAGAAATTATGGGTCCGTGCTGGCTTCCAGTCACATGGTTGTTTATTTCAAATGCCAGGCTTAATGGTCATGATTCTTCTTTAAAGAATGGCCTGACCGGCCTGGTGGAGACAAAGGAGCATAGGAAATGGAGAGGTGGTTTTGTTCTCCCCTACTGGGCGGATGTATTTATTGTCTGGATGTGGAGAAGAAACCGAGCTATTAGCATAGCTTGCTTAGGACCAGTAGGTAAAAATCAGAGTTGAAATACTATTTTTTTTTCCACAGAAAAGAAAAATTGTTACATAGTGATATCATTGGGTCATGTGCCCAGTAAGATATTGTCCCCAAAGGTACTGAGGCCACATCAACACCAGCCTTGTACTGACTTTAGTTTTTATACTTAGAACAAGGGCATTTTCTTCTCCCCTGGTGCACGGGGCTGGGGGTATGGAGGATTGTGGGGGTTAATAGACAGGTTACTGATGCAGCCATTTCTATATTTTGCCATGTGTCTGTGATGTTACCAATCTGCTGGCATCTTGCTCTTGGGTAGCTAGATGGTGTCTGCCTGACTCTGCCCTTCTCCCTGTCTCTCTGCTTGGATTTCCTACCTGGCTCTTATCCTGCCTTGCATAGGCCAAGGCAGCTTTATTTATTAAGCAAGGGGAGCAACACATATTCACAGCATACAGAAAGAACATCCCACAGCAAGGAGGTCTGTTCATCACTTGTCCTTCAGGGTCTTAGATATCCCACCTCTTACTCCATGGATGTATTAATAAATGGAAAGAAATTTTAAAATCTATTTGCCAATAACTTCTCTACTGCAAGTATGAATCCTACTTCTAGTAAGTTTGGCTCCAGGTTCCACTCTGTTTGAAATTAGACATGGTATGAATGTAGACTGTTCAAAAGATATTAGAAAATCATAATTAGAGAGGGAGAGAGTTGGGAATTTGAGATCACAAGATACAGAAGTGACTCTGGAAGATCGTCAAGCTCTTGTTCTTCAAATTGGTATCTTTTGAGGTGAATAATGTGACCATTGCTCTGGTTACTGGAGGATAAACCCACTGTGTGTATTTCAGAATGCTTCATTCCAAGGGCTCTCTGTGTGAAGGGTAGAGGGTTGTTAAGAATGGGGAGCAAACCCTGAAGGTTCTATGGGTGTTAAAAGGAGCCTTCCACAACCTATACATCTTGGTTGTTAACTTGTTGAACTGATCCCTAAGACATTAGTAAAATGTCTTTGTATGTCTATAAGGGTGTCTCCAGAGATGATAAGCTTATGAGGCCTCTGACTTCATTAACAGCTTAATTCCTTGGTGCATTCAGAGTTGGAATAGAATTACAAGGAGATGGTAGCCCTTTAGAAGGTAGGGCCTGGTTGGAGGAAGCAGGTTACTGGGTACACATCCTTGGGATCTGTAATCTTGCCCTTGTTGCAGCTCTCCTCTGCTTCATGTCTGTTGTGATTTGTGCCAATGAACTGAAACCTCTGAGATCATGAGCAAAATTAATCTTCCATTCATTAAGTTGTTCTTCTATGAATTTGTTCAGAACTATGATGAAAGTAGGGAACAAAGTGTCCAACCTGTATCTGTAGTTTCCTTCTCTCTCTATCCTCTAACCTTCATTCAGCTGAGTTCCATCTACACCCACCTTTCCTGAATATGAAGCATCTTTTCACAGCTCCTGGAGCACACCGGACCACCTGGTCTACCTTCTTCTCCTCTTTCTCCTACAGACTCATCCCTTATCAATTCCAGGTCCTGGCAAGACCTTCTCATTTTTTTTTTTTTTTTTTTTTTTTTGGTTTTTCGAGACAGGGTTTCTCTGTGTAGCTTTGCGCCTTTCCTGGAGCTCACTTGGTAGCCAGGCTGCCTCGAACTCACAGAGATCCGCCTGGCTCTGCCTCCGAGTGCTGGGATTAAAGGCGTGCGCCACCATCGCCCGGCCTCATATATTTCTTATGGTGTTTGAATATAGTAGTTTATTTAAATATAATTGTTACTCTCTCAGGGAGTTACGTCTATAGAGGTTTTGGTATTGTGAAGACAGTACTAATTGACTCTGACTTCAAACCTTATCTTCCCAGTCTTGTCCAGCTGTAATTCCCTCCCCTTCTCCTGGAGGCATGGCCAGTCCCAGTTGCCTAAGCCTCTCTGATCAGACCAGGGGCTCCCATTTGGAGACAGGCCACTAGATGGAGTCTTGCTACCATAGAGCTGCCTACTAGTGACTTCGAGCCTCTGCATGCCTTGAGCCAAGTGCTCTTTCAACTGTTAGCCATGGCTACAGGATTGCAATAGTGACCCTTTTCTGTTTGGCTCTTCTTCATATTTATTCCTGGAAGCATACTTCAACCCTGCCTTCACACTTGTTCCAAAACCACTATCTAGAGCTTCCAATAATGAACAGACCACCTTAAACTACAGTTCTCTGCTTTCCTGGGAGCATTTGAGAATTTTCTTTGGCTTGGCCTCCCTTACCCTAAACGGCAGCCTTGGATGATGCAATTTCTGCTACCTAGAAACAGGCTTACTACGTTGGATTTGGTATCTTGGGGACCTTAGGGAATCAAGGAAAAACTGTTTCAAGGCATTAGGAAGATCTAGTTTCAAGTTTCATATTACAGACTAGCTTTGTGACCTCAGGAAATCCCCAAGCCTCAGTTCCTTTACCTATAGAATAGAAATAGCATCTGTGCAAGCTATAGCCTCAATGTGATGATTAAATGATGTAAAATATTCAGTATGGTATCCAGAATTAAAGTCAAAGTAGAGGGAATGATGATGGTGTTGATGACAATCAATGGTGGTGTGATTATGATGATGGAAGCAGTGGTGATAGCGATGATGGTAGTGTTGATAGTGGTGATGATGATGGTGGTGATGGTGATATTGAAGTAGGCATATTATTCTTACCCATCTTCCTTTGACCACTGCTATTTATAGACCATGCTGCTTTGCTTATCTGTCTTCTGCCTTCTCTATACCCATACTTCTGCTTTTCCTATTGTCCCGGTTGGTCAGGTATCCTAATTTGGAACATGACTCATCACCCAAGGTGTCTCACAGCCTGTGTCCCTCAGGCTGACTCAGACCTTGTGCAGGTGCACAGGGCCATCCACTGCTCAAGACCAGTGCCATTTCCTGTTCACAGCTGCTCCTCGCTGCCGCTCTGCTATGTGTGTATCTCCTTGTAGATCTGTTGCTGCTTCTCAGGCATTGCAATGGGGGAAACTCAAGGTCAGAACAAACAAACACGTAAAATCAATTTTACCTTGGGAACTAACTTTTTTACAGAGCGCTGTCTGATAGTCATCGCCTTGGCCCTGGCTCTGCACTCAGTGTGAGGGCAGCGCTGTGAGGATGGCTGCTCCGGGATCCTCGCAGGGAAACGCATTACAAACAAACCCAGCCACCAGAGAGTGTGTGCAACACGCACATCCACGGGCATGCATGCCAGCCATGGCTTTCATTTCCCTCTTCTCTTGTCTTTTGCCTCGCCTGTGTTTTCCCTTCTCTGCTCTGATTTTCTTAGCAGTCTCTCTGCTTTTCTTCTTTTGTTTTCTTTCTGTCTCCCCTGAGTTTCCCCTGGACCTCTTCTTCCCAACTCTCTTTGTTCTTTTCTTTTTTCTCCCTCCTTTATTCTTGGGCTCTCTCCTCCCCTTGTCTCTGGCGGTTGTTTTTTCTCCTCACTCCTCACAGTCTGTCTCCTGAGGACATTGGCCGCTTCTGCTTCTTTTTCAACAATTATAATGATTTTTTTTCTCCCTCTGGAAATGAAAAGGGTCTTGATTTCATGGGCCTGAAACTGGGGTATGCTGGGTTGGCTTAGCTATACTAGAGGAGTTAATTGTGAATGAGGTCACTCCACAGATATTGGGGGGCAGACTTGGCCTTGCAGAGAGGGACAGACATGACCATGAGCATTTTGGTGCTGTGTGGGAACTTGGACAGAGGTGGAGCGGAGTGTGGATGGCCACCTTCTGGTATTGTGTTATGCAAGTCAGTCTGCATGTGCAGCCATCTTACAACCTGTGGGGTAGAACTGATAGTCTACACCACAAATGCTACCCTGAAATTAACTTTGTTCCAAGAAAGAGCTAGGACTGTATGAACTTTGAAGATCAATTGAATCTTTTAAAGAGTTGTTTAACTCTATGTGCCTATCTGCAAAAATGGGACTCTTGTCTCTGCTCACCTTCCAGGAGATCCTACTAGGATAGCTGTTGATACTACATTCTGTGTTCACCTTTAATTTTAGAATCTATGTTTCATTGGTTTGAATGGTCTATGTGTAGAGGGGAAATTGGTGACTGAAATAGTCAAAGCCTTAAGAGTGGTGTTTTCCTACCATTTTTATCAAAATTAAATATGGTTTGTAAGCATATATGCTAATAAACATACATGTGTATATGAGCACACTTCAAAAATCTCCTTCTCCACATATATGTGTGTGTGTGGTGTGTGTGTGTGTGTGTGTGTGTGTGTGTGTGCCCATGTTAATGATAGCGTCTCCTCAAGAGAGGCAGACACAAAGAGAGCCATCAGCCTCACAACCAGGCTTGACACTAAGCAGACCTGCGTCCAAGCTGAAGCTGACTCCAAGTTGGTGCTAGCTGGAACTTTCTCTGGCAGGAAGACTGGCTCCATCTGCCCTCTTTCTTGACCTGATTAAAGAAATCAAAGGGGCGTTAGGCTCCTGGTTGGCGCACTTATCATTGTACGATTGGAACCAGCTTGGATCTCTGATATTCAGAGGTTACAAGCTGGCAAAATTTGTCAAAGAATGACAGCCGTGGCGACCTTGCACTGCAGGCACTTTCTGTCCTTCACACCAACCACTTATCTCTCTACAATCTTCCCATGAACCCAGGGTACTCTTGAGATGTGGTGGAGGACTTTCAATGGACTCCTGTACTGGGCCCTTTGCAGGTTATGCCCAAGCCCTGCTTCTGTTTCTGAAGTGAACGGAACAAAACTAGAGCTCTCTAACAATGCTGAGTGCTGGGTTCCTTGCACACCAATCAGAGCAGCTGAAACCTGGAGAGCAGGGTGGGCCACATGCTAGTCACACAGCATCTTGATACTCTGTGTGTTCAGCTGCCTCTGCCAGAGCATGCTCCTGTCAGTGGGGAGAGTGGGCCTAGCATAAGTGCAACCTGAATCTGCTTATAACTTTTCATGAAAGGAGGGGGGAGGGAGGGAGGGAGGGAGGGAGAGAGAGAGACACAGAGAGAGAGGAGAGAGAGAGAGAGACAGAGACAGAGACAGAGACAGAGAGAGACAGAAAGAGAAGGAAAGAAAGCAATTTGCAAGTCTGGATGTGGATTGTTCCTGTAGTGACCACTCCCCCAACCCTGCCCATTTCAAGGCTGCCTGGCATGGCTGGAATTCAGTACATGTCAGGGGCTGTGATGAATGGTTTATTCAATGCATTGACTCATTTCCACTTTCCATAAGCTTCAAGAAGGGGTCCTCTTGTACTCTGTGTTGAAGGTGAGGAAGTAAAAGTTCAGAGGAGGCAGTGGGAGCGAGGCAGGACTGAGATACAAAGGTGTATTTCCTAAGGCCAAATTCCAAGCTCCTAATCACTGCGCCATACATACTCTCATACCACCTGTTGTAGTGTATGCCACAGCGATGCCACAGCTGTGGTTATCCAGAGAAACACAGCACACTTATGAACACACACACATACACACACACACACACACACACACACACACACACACGTGAGCACATTCATCTTTAACATGAAATGTCCCCAACAGGCTCATGTGTCTGAAAGTGAGGTCTTGGCTGGTAATGCTGTTTTGATAGGCTGTGGAAGCTCTGAGAGGTAGGATCTAGCTGTCAGTCACTGGGGACAGGTCAGGTCCCTGGCAACTGTTCTTCCTAGCCACTTCCTATCACTCTCTGCTACTTGCCACGGTGGTGAGACCTGAGCATCTTCTTCAACATGTCTTCCCCATCATGATGTCCCAGGCCAGGTCTGGTATAAAGAAAGTAACTAATACATATACCATAAATCACTTAATCTATTATAAGGAATTGATTCACGCTGTTATGGGGCATGTGAGTTCTCCAATCTGCTATCTACCAGCTGGGGAGCTTCATTAGAGCTGGCGGCAGAGCTGGAAGGGCTGAGAGTCGGAGGACTGATGGCATTCTCTCAGTTCAGTTCTAAAAACCCAAGAACCAGGAATGACAAGGGAGGAGCCTGGTGTCCCAGCTCACACAGGCAGGCAGGAGGCAATCGCAGCCTCTCTGCCTTTTACTCTGGGCTTATTGCCTTCTCATGGTTGGATATTGCCAAGGCAAGCTGGGTTTCTGCTCCACTCTGCCCATCAATCCCAATGCTAATTGCACAGATGTGCTTGGGAAAAATGGTTTAGCAGCTATCTGGACATCCTACAATTTAGTCCAATTGACTTCAATGGTTCAGATCTGGAATGTTCCTGGAAGCTCATACATTAAGGGTTTGGTCCCAGCTTGGCGTGAGTGGAAGGTGGTGGAACGTCTGAGAAAAAGGGTCATGTAGGAGGTTTGTAGGCCATTGGGACAGGCCAGTGAAGAGGATTGTAGGATCCTTGCTCTTCCTCTCTCCTGTTTCCTGCTTGACACTGAGGTAAATGACTTTCTCGGTCACATGCTCCCACCATGATATGCTGTCTCGTCACAGGCCTAAAACAAGGCTGCATGGCCATGACCTGGAACCTGTAGGAATGTGGGTTACATTCCTTTATAGTTGATTATGTCAAGTATTTGATACAGTGACAGAAAGCTGACTGCCACACTTGTGTACAATAGCCACCTCTCTTGCATTTGGCAGACTCTTAACCCACCATGTGTTTATGAGCTGAGTGACTCATTAAAAAGCAGCTCTGGGGGACCAGCCTGGGGTACATCGTGAGGGTATGCATTTATGAAATGCTATTGAGGATGCTGGTGCAACGTGACATGCTTTAGGCAGCTAGATACAGAACACTGTTCTCAAAGGATGAGGAGAGGAAGACACAATAAGTGTCTACGTCTCTCGTGATGATCCAGCCCAACATCTAAATCCATTATGAAGTTGTGAACCTTCCTCTGATTTGCTGTGGAATTGTCCCCTGATGGCCATCTGCCAGGCCACAAAGTCCCCGCTGCCCCTGAGACTCTATAAGAGTGCCATCGTGGAACAGGGAATCTCTCTACCAAGCCTGTGCATCCTTCTGAGCCTTGTCAGGAGCCACCAACTAGGGTCCCCAGGAATGGTTACCAGGGCTCTAACCATGAATGCACAGCCACATGAATCTGCACTTTGCTTCAAAATTCACCCTCTGCTTCTCACATAGGGTTAAAGAGGTCTCCGTGCAGCCACCAGGGCCTTCTGCTTCCCACAGATTAAAAAAAAAAGAATCCTGCATCCTTCCTCTCTCTCCCGTCAGCCCTGCAGGCCTGTGGTGGTGCACCGAGTCGGTAAAGCCGGCATACCAGCTCCTGCTGCTGTGCAGAGAGGCGAGAAGGTCAGGGGTGTCTATGGGAAGGAGGCGATGCCTTCCAGGGACATTAATTTTTCAGTTTGTGTGTTCAGATGCGTGGCAGCTTAAGGCTGACAGGCTGGATTGCGGGCTTCTGTCAGGCTCAGAGCTGAAGGATGGCTCTGGGTCTAGAATGTAATTTAGTTTCAAGCAGGCTCCTTTGGCGGCTGCTGAGGCTGGCACTGGTGGGCAGGCAGGCAGGTGCTGCTCTCCAGAAGAGCACCAATGGAGCCCCTATCCCTAGGAATGTTGCACAAGATTTTATAGGGTGAGTTATCACCACTTTCTAAGAGGTAGTCAACATCAACTCCAAATTAGACATGAGGAAACTGAGGTGTGGGTAGGTCATCAACATGCTGTGCAATTGTGCTCACTCCTTCAGTAAACATTGATGAGAAATTACTTTATGCCAGGAAGTATGGCGGTCACTGGGGACTCAGGGCCCTGGTGGTGTGAACAGTTTTAGTCTCCTGTGTACATGATCTTTGAAATTTTAATTTTTTATTTATATGTTTGTGTGTGTCTCTCTCTTAGTGTATATGCCTCCTATGTGGGTGGCCATGGAGGTCAGGAGAGAGTGTCCGGTCACCTGGAGCTGGAGTTACAGTGATTGTGAACTGCTCCATGTAGATGTTAGGAACTGAATATGGGTTCACTGGAAGAGCAGCCAGTGCACTTAAACTCTGACCCATCCCCCAGCCCTACAAAACCCGATTTTAAAAGTAAACCATTTAAAGGAGGAAAGATTTGTTTAATCTCATGGGACCATTCAGGGATTGTTTGACTCTGTTGTGTCTGGGCCTGTGGCAAGGTGGGACATTATGGCAGAAGGGCATGACAATGGAAAGCAGTCAAGAAACAGAAGTAGCAGAAGCCAGGGGAAGAACACAGTCCTAAGAACACATCTTGATGACAAGCTACTGTCAGCTAGGCCCTAGCTCCTAAATTTCTATCACCTCCCAATAGCCTAGTAAATTATGAAACCCCCACCCCATGGATTGCTGTACTGATGAGATCAGAGCTCTCCTACTCACGTCTCTAAAACCAAACTTCTGGCCAGTGCTGTATTGGAGATCACACCCACAACACAAGAGTCATGGAGTACTATCTCAGTTCAAGTTTTAGTTGTAGTTTCTAGTCTATGATACGACACCAAGACCAAAATCAAGGTAGAGTTTATTTTACTTTACAGTTGACAGTCTATCATCTAGGTAATTCAGGGCAAGAACTCAAGATAGGAAGCTGGAGACAGGAACCTAAGAAGAGGTCATGAAGAGTGTGGCTTATTAGCTTGTTCCTGTGGCCTGCTCAGCCTGCTTTCTTAAACAACCCCAGGATACCTGCCCAAGGGTAACACCACCACAATGGCCCTCCCACTTCAAATGCCAATCAAAAAAATACATCAGACTTGCCTACAGGCCAATCTTAGGGAGGCACTTTCTCAATTAAGATTCTTTCTAAGTTTGTGTCTCTAGTGGGTGTCAAGTTGACATTAAACTAGCCAGCACAACTCTAAGCCATAACATTTCCCTATGCAAATGTGCAAATGTGCCAAGAGACAGGTGATGGGCATAAGTTGAGAAGCACAACTTCTTGGAGCTGAGAGAAAAGATAATGGAAGAGGTTTACTTTACAGGGGTATCTCCGGCAGCCCCTGAGAAGGTGCTAGACTGGGAAGGGTCAGGCCACGTGAAGAGAATGATCTATAGGAAGACCCTGAGAAGCCCAGGCACCTGGGAGAAGATCCATGTGACTGTAGACAATGGGCCTGGGCGAGCTGGGAGGCAAGCAGGCTCTGAACTCAATGTTTTGCAGACAACCATGGCCAGCTTGGGATTATTTGGCATAATATCCAGTAAAGCAGAAGATTTTACCCCAGACTTTCTGATTTCAAAGCTATGCTTTTCCTCATGACAGTAGTGATTTTCAAAGGTAGATTTTCAAAGCAGTAGAGCCCTTTTATCAATGAAACCTTATGATCATCCTTCCAAAATGCAAAACTCAACTGAGAGGTGTCAATCCGGTTCAGGGATCCCTGGATCTACCAATGTTCCCTCTGCCTGACCTCCTGTAATGGGTCCTGACATACCAGCATCTGGTAGGTAGGAGGAGTAATTGTTTATCCACGTATTCAGTTGACACACGTTACTATGTGCAAAGTGTGTGTCAGGTACGTGATACAGTACAATGGACAGAGAGAGGTTCAGTCCTTGATGTCCTGAAGGCAGGATTCTGGAGGAGGACTCTGAATGAAACAAAGCATTTCTAGGGGCTCAGAACATGCAGGGTGCTTAAGGGATTAGAATCCAGGGCTGATGAAAGTGGGCTGGGTTACCCAACCTAGACTCCAGGGAGGGGAAGACTGGAAGCAGGGAGCCATGCCGGCCTCAATGATCTGTGCTGCTCCCCTGCTTGTGCCTTCTCTTGGGAAGCCACCATTTCCCCATTCCCTGGCCTATTCCTGACTCTCTTTCAGTTCCATCTTGTGTGCCACCTCCTCCACAAGGCCCTCCACTGTTTCCCCACACTGAACGTACATTCGTCTTCTGTTTGTAATGTAGGGTAACTATATCCATTGGTTGCTGAGTTGTAACTATGTGTCACTTGCACAGTCTGTCTAATTATTATTTAACTGTCACAATAGCTCAGTGAGGACAGTGAAGTCAAGGAAAATGTCACCTGCTTGGGCTGATGCAGCTTTAACGAGGAAACGTTTTTTGGTCCTGCTTAGTCCTCAGAGCCCATTCCTAAATGCCCTGCCTCCTTGCCTTTGCCTTGCTTACTATTTCCCCATGGGTCCCTAAGATTGTCCTACCTGAACGTATGTCTGTAGGCATGGAATGAGTCTTGGCACTGTTTGTACCTGTGACATTTCCCAAAGCCCAGACTATAGTAGACTCTGCATAGAATACTGTTAACACAAATCCCGTGAGTGACGTCATCTGAATGGGCCATGGTCACTTTTCACAACAACAACCCAGTTCATTAAGCAATAACCCCCAGGTTGTGTCCCAGACACTATTCATATCCTACCCCCTGCATCCTCGCCTATATCTTTAGAGCTCACAGTGTGGATAAGGAGTCTAAACTCAGCTCCTTCATTTTGGATGCTTTACGGAAGGAGCAGGAAAACATGGATTCTAGATGAATATTCTGAGATGTGTCGGGGTTGCTGGGAGAACATGAAGTTCATGTTGAGCGAGGCTCTCAGAACCTCTGGTTCCCAGGGTTTTAAGATAGACTTAGAGAAACTCTCATTTGTGACAGCTTTGGCATGAGTACTAGGCAGCCTGCATGCTTGGTACTATTGATTTGGTAAGACTTTGACATAAGACTCTTAGGTGAGGGCCTTGCAGAAGCTGAACCTTGAGAAAGGTATAAGTGGCCATGCTAGTAGATGGCTCAAGGCAGCCAGGTCTGCTCTGGGAGAACAATGGGCAAGTTAGACCCTTTGCTGGTTGTATGATGGCTGAAGACGGTGTGGAGTCCTGACTCCACTGCTGAGTATGGGGTGGACACTAGGAAACAGCACAGCCTCTCACCGCCTCACCAAAACCACATGTAGTATGAGAGAGGTGGCGCCGTCTTCACAGCCCCGTGGCCATGAACACGTGGTGCCACAGATGAAGGAAGGCTAGTTTCTTTTGCTCCCTCATTCCTTTTCCCCCTTCATCTTTTCCTGCTTCCCCCTCTGTCTAGCTGATGGACCAAGATGAGAATACAAAACAGAGGTCCTGCGTCCAAGGACCGGACACGTGGGTCAGACAATAAAACCCAGGATAGAAGGTCAAAAGGGCATATTGGGCTTCTGATTTCCAGGAACCTTGAGTTCTGGGCCTGAAATGGGTCGGAACCATTTGTGTCTCAACTTTTACAGCATGGGGATGGCTTTTCATTCCTATCCACAGCAAGTCCTTCAGCTCTCCAGATACCTGCCAGGAGCTCAGACAGTAAATATCCAGGACCAGTCTCAAGAGATTTCAGACACTAGTTGCACTTCTCAGGTTGCTGCACACCCTTTGCACCTTTAAGAGCTTCATGTCAGAGGTCGGGATGAAGCCAAATGTGGGGTTTTTATCATTGCAGGCACTGAGACTAGCTGTGACAGAGAGAGAAGAAAGCTAGGCAGAAGCCTTGTTCATGGCCTGGATTAACCAACCAGCTGTAAGGAGCAAGCCAGAGGTTGCAGAATGTTGCAATGAGCTGCCTAGGGGTGGTCTTCTGTGGTTGATTGGGAATAGGGAATTGGATTGAGTAGAGTTGAGACCTTGAGTTCTTCAGTCCACATATCCATCCTGTCCCATTCTTCTTGGAGGCAAGGCGTTCTTTGCATCTCACATGATGCAAGCTCTGGTGTGCTGGGTAACCTGGAGGCTTGGGGGTGGAGTTTCCATAAGCACATAATTGAACAGTTAGCTGTGGAGGTATCAACTGGCCATGAAGCTGAAGTGCTGTGTGTCTAAGAAGACTTGGTGGATGATGGCCTAGCTAACTATGCTGTAGATATATTGACTCTGGTCCTGCTCTTTGTCTGGTTTCCTTGGGAAAATTCTGAGTTGTGGGGTGGTGGTGGTTGGTGGTGGTGGTGGTGGTGTGGTGTAGGCATTCCCAGATGATCTTCTGGGTTTTGTGAGAAGACAGAAGTCATTCTTGTGGACTTGTGGACTCGTGGACTCACATACATCTCAGGCAGGACTTCACGGGCTTTGCTACCATCCTGCTACCCCCTGGCTCTGTCAGCAGCCGCCTCCTCATCCTATCTTCATACCTCCTTTGCCACATACAAATCAGCCTCTATAAACAGAACCAGGGCAGCTTCTGCCTCCAGCCATTCATCACTTCCCCCCTGACAAGTGTGCATTGCCCATCTTTGCTCACTCGCATTTTGCTACAATAACAGGTAAAATGCACATTTGATCTCAGTCACTCACACAAGCACCCAAGTGCACATTTTACTCACAAAAATCCACACACATAGAAACAGGCATGGGCCTCAATCAGCCATGTGTAAAATGCCAGCCTGGCCTTCCAGAGAGTGTTTAAGACAGGGTGGGAGCCCTTGACGAGATGCTGGTGGTATTGTTTCAGGGGAGCCCTAAACACACACACACACACACACACACACACACACACACACACACACACGAACGCACGCACACACCCTGCCTTTCCAGACAATGAGAATCTTCCCTCTGCAGAGAGAAATACAAAAGCATGTTTATTAGGTATGGGAAGTATCATAACCAAAGGCATATTATGTTGGGAACCAGCCTGCCTTTGCCATGTGGCCATATGAAGCTGTTTGAAAACCCTATTTCCTGTTTGGATTTCGAAAGGGGGAAACAATCTCCCTTTTGTTTGGAGAGACGAGACCGTGTCTTCTTTCGTGCCAACATGGAGATACCCCCTGCTGAAGACCATCAAAACACCATTTATCTAATTCCCTCTTCCAAACACAGAGTGCCTTAGCATTCAATTTGGCAGTCTCTAACACTAATCAGCACCAAGTGCTTGGCACAGTTCTTAGCATCATACTTCGTTGGTCTGTGTGACTTTTTCTGGAGAGACATGAATGTCTAATCATCTGAGATGGAGAGGGCAGAGACAAACAAGAACAGGATCCTGTCCAGGTCCAGCTAAGTGAAACAGTGGGTTTACTGGGCCACACACAGGAGTATAGGTGACTTACGGACACCACTGAGAAACCTTGTCTCTGTTCACTTCTTGTATTATCTTGAGGAGAGAGTTGGATGCCCCATGAATTTTGGAAGCTTCTCCCACCGAGGGATGTTCACTGGCCTGATCTTGTAAAGGTCCCCTGTGGTCCTCACAGCTTCTCTGCTCTAAGACAGTGATGACCTTTTCCAACCTGGAAGGAACAGCCACACTACAACTGCATTAAGTCATTTCATCCTGCATCATCCCATTGAGGTTGTTCCTATTATTATAAATCCATTTTATTTGCAGAGAAACTGAAACAGAGAGATTAAGCAGCTTCGCCCACAAAAGCAACAAGGATGGAAGTTGAGTCTTCAGCGTCTGCGTTCTTTAGTGTGCTAGGATGTCTTGATGGATACGGGGAGCTGTATAAAGGTTGGACATCTCCAGGGGTGTGGAGTCAGGGCTTCTCTACACTTACCCCCCCCCCCAGGACTTCTGGGCATGTGCAGTAGAGAGACATGCATACTCATCAGGAGGTGCTTGCACATGTCAGCTGGCTGCTGGAGGCAGCAGGTGAGTGAGTCCTCTTCCTCTGCATCTTCTTTCCCTCATGCAGAACAGCTCCAAAGAAACTCACATGCTTATATTATGACTTCTTGGGAGACTCCAGTTGCCCTATTTTCTGGGGAAGGCCACTTTGGATGAGGTCCTAACAGTGTCTTCTAGGACCCAGGTTGGACTCACTTCTGCTTTTCTGTATTTTTGCTGGGTTCCTGCTGACACTTGTGTTCACCCTCAGGAATCCAAGCAGACTCACCCCTGATGACCCTGTGAAATGCAGTCTGCAAATCACCACAGAAGGACCTTTAAGAGTCCCCCAGTTTGACATTTTTATTTATTCCGCTAAAAGGCACTTTTTGTTGTTGCTGCTTATTGTTGTTAGTAATTGAACCTTCTTTTCCAACCAAATTTTGCAGAAGACAATGGTAAAGGGATGTCAGGGAGGCATGTATTGCCCTGTGTGGCCCCCCTGGGCTTCTGTTCCCGCAGGGTAGCTCATGGAAATATCAGCCCATGCACAGATGCTGGGTGTGGTGGTACAACATCTGCAATCTCAGGCCTGGGGAGGCTGAAGCAAGAGGATCTTCGGTTTGAGGCCAGCCTGGTCTACACAGTAAGACCTTATCTAAAAAGAACATCCAAAACCTGGGGGCTAGAGAACTGGCTCATGGGTTCGAGGTGCATATGGCTCTTGCAGAGGACCTGAGTTCAGTTTCCAGCACCCACATAGCTGGCCTACAACTGCCTGTTACTAGGGAGATCTGATGCTTCTGGGCTACAGTCAAGTCCATATACCCACACACCCACACACAGACATATATGTATACACATGATATATATATATATATTATATATATATATATATATATATATATATATTTGGTTTTTCGAGAAAGGGTTTCTCTATGTAGCTTTGTGCCTTTTCCTGGAACTCACTTGGTAGCCCAGGCTGGCCTCGAACTCACAGAGATCCATCTGCCTCTGCCCCGAGTGCTGGGATTAAAGGCATGCACCACCACTGCCCGGCTGATTAAAAATATTTTAAGTCTTAAAAAAGGCAAAAAAACCCATCAATAAACACTGCTGCTCTCTGGGTCCCAGGCTCCCTGCTCCCACATCCCCCGAGTATGACATGCACGGTGCACGTGTCACAGTCCTTCTCATGGCTCTGTCGTCCCTTAGGTGACTGTGTATCTTTAGTCTAACCTGGCTCTCAGTCACGTGTTAGACCAATGCCAACGGGATCCCTCTAAACTGCATAGCTGACCATGTCTCGAGTCTGGTTAAGAGAGTCACACTTCCCTATCATTTCTCACTAGACTGAGGTTGAAGCAAAAGTCCTTAGCAAAGTTGAAAAGATGCATTTGTTTGTGACCAGATTTTGTTATGTCCCCTAGGCTGGTCTGAAATCACAATCCTCCCTCAGTGTTCCCAGTGCTTTTATTAAATTAGTGATTATTAAATTAGTCCCAGGCTGTATCTTTGCTAGAGCATATCTGCTTCTTTGGGAAGCATTTCTGATCATCTCCAGGTTCTGGCCAGTCACCTGGGCTTGGGAGAGACATTAGTCCCCGATGCTGTGTCCTGCCTCTCCTCAGCCCAGCAGCCATATCGCAGGCCACTCAGGAAACTTCAGCCTCCTGCAAGAGGAAAGATTTCAGCTCTTAGGAGAATTTATTGCACAGATTAGATGCTGCCAAAACCTTCAATATTAACTCCCATCTGAAGGCAGCCCAGGAATAGGAATGGAGTCAAGCTGTCTCTTTAGGAGCTCTTGTGAGCTCCTGGATGCTACTGCCTGTCCTAGAAGATTGATTTGAAGAGCTGTGGCAAGGGAGCCTGGTCGCTCAGGGATGAGGCATGCCCTTACCAAGTGTTTTCAAATCACCAGGCACAAAGTCCACCAAGGCCATGTCACCTGAGTCACCTTTGATCACAATTGCAGGGTCTGAGCCATGATGATTCTGTAAATTGGAAACTCATATTTCCTACTTAAAACGGAGACAGTTTTATACAGATGAGCTCATAATGATATGTATTCAGTTAAAAAGTATCATTTTTTTAAACAATGGGGAAACCATTTATAATGTGCGCAGGAAGTTTAGCTAAGAATTAGAGGGAAACTGGGGTTGGGATTTAGCTCAGTGGTAGAGTGCTTTCCTAGCAAGCACAAGGCCCTAGGTTCAGTCCTCAGCTCCAGAAAAGAAAAAAAAAAAAAAAGAATCAGAGGGAAACTGACTAAATAAAATGACACATGGGCACCAGGTAAAAGTTCGCACAAGCAAGGTGAAGTAAAAATAGTCAAAATGATCAAAGCCAAAGCATTTGGAAAGGAAACATTCTTAGGAGAAAGTGAGAGTATGACAGATGAGCCAGACTGGGCAGAAGAGAAAGTTTAACTGTGACCTTGAAAGTCATGGCTCTAGGCTGCATCCACACCCATCTGTAAGGAGGGCTGAGACACGGCAGTGTACTTATGAATGCATCCCAGGATTCCCCTGGGGAAAAAGCCCCTCTCTGCTCATCTCTTGAAGAAGTCAGTTCCTGTATGCCTTCAGACGCGGTCAGGTGCCTCGGATCTGACCCATCCCATGTCACTGAGGGCAGTGGGTCCCACCTGTGACCACCTCTTCCCTGTTCTTTCATGGAGCCCAAAGTGTTTCTCTACCTGATGGGGGGGAACATATTTCTGTATCCCTGACCTTGATTCTTAGTCAGACGCAGTAGAAATGATGGGCTCTTTTTTTCCTACTGAGGCTGGTACCCCTGATGCTCTCGAACCTGTGCCATCACCGTTGACCACCTGCTTAGGCCAGCCTATTGGAGGGAGAGAGACAGAAATGGCAGACCCAGTTCACCTGCATTGCCTTGACTTCTAGCTAACCGTGTCCCAGACAGACCAATGACACACCATTAAGACTGGCAGAGCTACTGGCTGACCCTCAACTGGCCAGCTACGTGTTGAGTGCACGTATTTTTACTGCATTGCTGTGGCCCAATACTTTTGTGACAGTAGACTGCTGATGTACCCTGTGACTGCATTTCCTGCACTTGGAGTTGGTATTGGATTCTTCTGGAACAATCAGCACAGGAAGAACCGTTTTATTTTTTTTCCTACTAGTGTTATTTTGGTAAGACTGAAGCCAAGAACAACAGAGTAGCATGTCAGCTTAGAGAAAAGCAAAGACTGAAGCCAGTCCTGAAGAACTGAATATTAAAAATGGGAAGGAAAAACCCAGCCGTATCTGAAACAATCAGAAGAGGCTTTTCTATGCAACATGAATAATGCCTTCTACTTTTTTTTTTTTAACTAGAGTCAACTTATCTTGGATTTTTCTTTTCTTGACCCTTGAAAGAAAGAGTACCCAACTGTGGAATATTTTGAGGGTTAGTGAGTTATAAATGTGCCCCAGTTAAAAGGACAGAGTCTAGGAAAGCATTGCTGTCTCCTTGGGGTTTCGTGTATAACAGAAAACTTTTATTTTCATAGTTTACTTTCTAGGGAGACCGGGGCTTATGTGAGTTCACCTGTCAGCTTGCTAGTCATAAAGTGGCAATTATAGCTGTTTGTCCCCACAAGATTTCAGCAGTTCTTGGAAGCAAGTGACTCACTCCTTACTCAGGTTTGGGGAATATGAAGACGTAGTAGTTCTGAGAAAGATGTGGCAGGATGTTCCTCTGGGCCAGGAGCTTAATTCATGCCCTAGAAGAAGAAGAAGAAAAAAAAAAAAGAACTCTTTTATATCTGGTGAGATAGCGAAGATGACTTCACTGAAGACCTGTGGCTTACCAAGGAGGAACTGGAATCCAGAAAGGGGTTGGGGAGACCGCTGTGTGCCGTTCTGTGCAGGGAAGAAGAGAGGCCTTAGAGGTAGAGAGGTGGGGTGTGATCCTGACGTGTCGTCTATAAATCTAGCTACCTGGGCTTCAGATCCCCTTTCACCTCCATTCCCACTGCTGTCAAAGCCAAAAGGGGTACCACACAGGAATGGAAGAGTTCATTTGTGACTGTTTGAGGAGCTGCCCATGGTAGACTGCACTTGCTTGTTTCATTCCAAGGACTAAAGTGCAGGAGTGGAGAAACACTAACTCCATAGAGAAGAGCCTGGCAGACTGCCTGAACCATGTGCTGAATGTTAACATTTCCAGTGTACTGTATGGTCACCACATATATGATATGATATGATAGGGGACACCCTACCTTCACAGTGCTGTTCCCTCAAACCCAGCACATTCGAACCATGAGGAATATCCCACTGAACTGAGATCTACAGTGCTCTGCAGAGCACTGGTTGGTGTTTCCCCTAAGGCTTATGAAACTGACAACCCACCCGAGAAAGATCAGAGGAGATCCAGATATGCCACAGATTAGCACAGTGGGGTGCCTTTGAGTGGACCCCAGAACAGAGAAGAGATGCTAGTGGAGAAATTACAGAGAAGTGTAGCAATGAACTGATGGTTGTGGACCAAAGCACTGGTTTTCCAGCTGTAATGACTTACCAAGGTTATGTGTGATGTTAACCATAGGTAAACTAGGTGAGTGTATATGGGAAGTGTCTATGTGATGCACAAAGTCATTTTGAACATCTATAATTATTTACAAAGAAAATAATCATTTTTTTTAAAAATGAAAATTCAAAATTATTTGGATATATTCATTGAGCAAAACAACTTGCTTCATTTTAACATTTTTTATACCTGTATATCATGTACTTAGCTCATAGTTATCCCATGTTGACTCCTCTTCTCTACTGTCCATGCTTCATGTTGTCTCCTCTCTCCTCCCAAATAGTTTCCTGTTGACTTTGATGTCATGGATATAGTAATACATTATATATATGCACATAGAGACACACATGCATACAAATGTAGACTGCGTGTGAGAGAACATGATTCTTCTCTTTCTGAGCCTGGCTGACTTGACTTAACTTGATGATGTCAATTCCAGACATTTTCCTGCAAATAGCATGATTTTGCTCTTTATAGCTAAATAAAACACCATTATGTACATATTCAGCACATTTATGTGTACTTAAACTTTCAAGACAAAATGTTGAGTTGAATGTGATCCAACTGCAGCTGTAGATGTCAGTTCCATTTTCTAGCCACACACTCTCAGATCTTCCATATGTCCAATGGTTCAACTCAGTGGCTGCACTTGTCCTGATGTAGCTGTTGGAAAATCTCGCTGTGTCTCTCTCTATCCTGGACAACACTCCTCCAGCAGGATGCCCTACTGTGCTTCCCTGGGGAACCCAGGTCATCAGAAGGTTGGCCAATTATTTGTTAGCTTTGGGTCATTTGGATTTTATTGATAAAAATATGCCACTGACATATCTTGGTGAAGGCAGAGTCATAATGATTGTGTTGCTGTGTGTGCCCTCTATGTAAGTCTCCAGGGTTTGTTTTGTGCATATCTTCCCATGGAAATCCGGGAAGAGAGGGGCCTGAGTCCCTGAGAGGATCTTGCCAAGACTTCACAGTCAGGAAGCAGGAGAGGGCAAAGCATGGCCCTCTTAAGCCCTGTGACATGTTGTTTGCAGAGAGCTCCCAGCACTTAGGGACTCCCTAAGATATTACTGAATACAGAGATCTGAAATTGTGACTTATGAGCTATCTATACTGGTTACACCAGGTTCCATTCTCAGTCCTCAGATGGTATATGGCGCTGTATGGTGGGTTTTGTTTGGTTAATTTTATTGTTATTGCTGCTTCCTTTTTAGATGGAATCAATTGCTATTTGAAAATAATGAGATTCAACCTTCAGATGTCAGAAAAACAAAAAACAAGGGGGAAAATGGGACACTGGCCACATTAGGCATCTGTTGTTGTCTGAAGGTGAACCTGACTCCTAGTTAGGTTGGGACTTATGTTCTAGTTTTCAGCCCTCCACAGTTCTGCATCCCAGCCCACTCTGTGTGTTTCTCTTCTTAGCCTGGCCCTTTACATTCCCAGAACCTGACTTAGTCCAATTCATTGTGGAGAAAATTGCCCATTGGAGGGCTGGTGACTGGTCAAAAGTCACCCAATAGGCATACGTAGACAGCATTCCAGGGTAGATCCCAGGGGCAGATGAGCTTCTCAGCTCTCCGGCTTCCTGTCCTTGGGGTCCTTTTGCTTTCTCTGCAGCTGACTTTTTTAGTTCCCCATCATCAAACTTTAGGTCACATCTCCCTCTTTTGGGCACTCCAAGAGGAGTTGCCTGATTGCAAATACACCCCAAACAAGCAAGAGGAAAGGCATCGTCATTAGGAGGATGGGAAGCTAACTGGGGAATTTTGAAATTTAAATTCATCTTAAGGGGAAGGATGGGAGGGGGGGTTAAAATAAAGGAAAAGAGAGAAAGGAAGGGAGAAAGGAGGAAGGGGAGAGTGAAGAAAGAAGGAATGAAGAGAGGAATGGAGGGAGGCAGAGAGGGAGAGGAGAAATCAGGATCTCAGTTGAGGGCTGGAGAGATGGCTCCTCACTTGCTGCTTTTCCAGCCAACTGGTGTTCAGTTCTTAGCACCTAAGTCAGGTGGTTCATAGCTACTTGTAAGTCCAGCTCCAGGGCAACCAAGACTGTCTTCTGGCCTCCTGGGATGCACACATGCGCACACATACACACAAATAAATCAACCTTGAAAAATGAAAAGAATCTCAGTCTCAAGATGTGGTACCTCTGACGTCCATTGTTGCCCTGGTGAGTTCTTAAACACTCATCACCCGGCAACTGTCATCTCCTTCAAGGAAGGAAGGAGGGGAGTGAGCTGTGTTCCCTCTCTGGGCCTAACCCAGCTGGAAATGAGAGAATCTGGAAGGCCAATGACAGGGCAAAGGTCTTGCAAGGGTGATGTCAGTCCGTCTCTAACCTCTTGAATATTAAAAATGTATGTTTGCAATTGTTATGTTTTACACAAAGGTGAATACAGCACACATTCAGAGTATATAGACCATTAAAACGATTGTCTGTGGGTAAGCTTGCTACCCTCCTTAAGAGGTTTATTTGCTCCCTTAGCAGTCCCGTGTGCTCCTGTGTGGTACTCTCTCTCCCTTTGGCCCCACTTCACTGAATCTTGTGTGAATAACTCTCTATTCTCCTATTTGGTCTTGATTTTTTGTTAGGAAAATGGCCAAATATGTAAAAAAAAAAAAAAAAAAATCAATGTTAAGCACATGGCTGTTCACATTCTTCAGTTTTCCACGGCTGAGTGACCATGTAACGCTTTCTTCTGGAGGCTCCCAACTGTCCACGGGCACAGAGCTGCTGCCATGGTGGGCACCGTGGGGCCTCAGTGGCCTCGGCTGTGGCTACCTCCTCACTTGGCTCCCTAGTCATCCATGCCTCTCTGCTCCATTTCCGAAGGCTTGGAAGCAAACCCCAGCAGTATACGATCTCAGCTGAAAACAGGTCAGGCTGTGTAGGTAAAAGAGAGGGTCCCCTTAAAAATATAATCACAGCACCAATGTCAGAGCTGAAATAGTGATCACCTCCCCAAGGACTGTAAACCCCTCTTTAGTGTTCATGCTCCGCAGCCGGCCCTCCCTTCCCCACCCTCCTGCAGTTTCATAGTTTTCCCTTTCAATGGTGATCCAAAGCTTCCATTAGTCTACTTGGTTGGTAGCTGTTTAGCTCTCTGAGGTCCACGTCCCTGATTTTAGTTTGTTTGTGTCACTTGCCACACAGCCTCAGGTACGGCTCTTGTGAAAATTTCCACCTCCTGGGACCTTGAGTTAGTGTTTTTCAGGCAGACATGCCCACAAGCCAATATGATCTGGGTAATTCCTCAGTTGAGATTCCTTTCTCAGATGACTTTAGGGCATGTCTAGCTGACAGTTAAAGCTAACTAAGACAAAAGACAATGGGGACCATGCTCATGCACCCCACACCGGGTTCCAGTGTCATTCACGTGCTTCATTGTTATGGCATTTGTATCACAACTAGAAAACCAACATTAACATTATTCTCAGCTAAGTTGTTGCCATTTATTGAGATTTTCTTCATTTTTTTCTAACATCCTTTCTGTGGTCCATGAGTTTATCTAAGATGCTGCACTGGGTTCCATCTCCGGATCTCCTTTTACTTTTCTTGGTTGTGACATTTTCTATCCAGCATTTGTGTTTTGGAGTGCCATCTCATCTGTATTCTACTGCAGTGACTCACATGTTGGAGATCTACCTTCTCCTCCTGGTCTCTAAACAGCCTCACACACTCTGCTTCAGAGTCTGTGAAAGTTAGAACTCAAGGCTCTATTGGATTCAGGTCAGATGTTTTCCCTGGAATATTTCACAGGTGATGCTGTGTCTTTGCTGCCTTACAATGGAAATGGACATGGAGAGACAAGAAAGAGAGGTGGGCTGATGAGGAAATGAGAAGCCCGTGGCAGAAGTGGAAGTGAGACAATCCTGACTCGATGAGAAGTACGATTGTATTGTGTGTTTTGCTTTTCATCACTTAAGTCTGGCTCAGTAAAATTGACCCAGTGATACACATTAATCTGTGATATTGATAAGATTGCATTATTGCCTTTTCTTTTAGACTGTAGCTGATGAGTTTACTGGCATCATTAATTTCAGCATGATTCGCTTAGCAAAAGACTGCATGCATTGGATTAAAGACATCTCAAAATTTGGATGCTTTTACAAAGTGTTTTGATTTATCTTTGTAATGACCCCAGGTTTAATTTCTGTTTCCCAATTATTCATCTTTTAAAAAGTGAATGGATTATGCCATTAGCACACAGAGTGACACATGAATAAAATTTCTCAGCAGTTGGTACACACAGAAAGAGACAGAGACAGAAGCAGAGACACACACACAGAGACAGAGAGGCAAGGAGGGAAGAGAATAATGAAATCTTTATTATACCAATACCATCCTCTGATTTCATTATTGTCCCATAGTTAGGGAAGACATAGAGTGCAGAGTCAGGTGAACATATACAGGACTATCCAGTATGGTTTCTTTGCAACTTCCTGTGAATTAATAGTTATTTCAAATTAAAAGTTTAGAAAAAATTAATTGGAACAATTCATGTCCTGGGTGTTTTGGCCAGAACAACAAAATAAAGAAAGGAGTTAAAATTTTATAAGGGAAGTGATTCCAATGGCCATTATTTGCAGATAACATGGCTGTCTACGTAGAAAACTGGATAAAACATGTTTTTGTGCTCATATAAGAATTCAGCAAGGTACAATATAAAAGATTAACAGATGCCATTTCCAATAATAGTAGCAAAAACAAATGACAAATATCTAGGAACACATTTAAGCAGCATTGCACTGGACTTATGAGAAGAAAACAGTGCCATTCCTAACTGTATCAAAGACAGCTCACACAGAGTGCAGGAGAGGAGATGAGCAGTGTCATTTATTATTTAGAGTTTTAAAGACAGCCAATTATTCTGGTTGTGTTACAAAGACAGTGTGAGGTAATTGATGAAATCTAAATAAAATATCTGGGAGTTAGGTAGGAGTGCGATGCATCTTAGTCTCTTGATTTTGATATTTGTAAGATGGTTTTGTGGAAGAATGCTCTGGCTTTTAGGAAATAAAATGTGTTTAGGGGCAATGGAGCATCTCATCTGTATCCTGTCCAAGGGGTTCATAGACTAGTATGTCTAACACAGGACTACATATCTGTCTCCAGCCACACACACGTTAGATCTATGTCTGTCCCCCTACATCTACACTGATGTTTCTTTGTTGAACAAGTCTCACTGGGTAGCCTTGACTGCCTTGGCCTCCTGGGAACTGGGGGTGCCTGTATGCACCACCAATGACTAGTTATAGCTGTAGACTGGACAGTGTGATGATGTTATTTGGGGAGTCTAGGTTAACAGAATGCAGAAATTCTTTTAAAACACATTTACAGATTTTCTGTAAAATTGGAATTATTTCTGAGTAAGACTGTATGTACACATGCATGTATGTGAGTGTGGTGTGTGCAAATATGCATGTGTGTTGAGAGATATGATTGTCTATGGGGGCATGGGTGGAGGGCAGAGGTCAGTGTGTCCTGTATTCCTTACATCACTTTTCCACCTTATTTTTGCATTTTTTATTTATATGTATATGCTAGCTTGAGTATACAGTATGCATGTGTCAGTGCCCCACAGAGGCCAGATCCCCTAGATCTGAGTTACAGGCATGAGCCCCCTGATGTGGGTGCTGGGAGCCAAACCTGGGGCCTTTGGAAGAGCAGCAAGCATTCAGTCATCTCTCCAGCCTCTTCACCTTAGTTTTCGAGACAGTGTCTCTCACCATACCTGGAGCTCCAGAGAGCTGCCTGTCTCCGTCTTCCAGGGCTGTGGTCATGGCAGGCAATGCTGTCCCGGCTTTTGTGTGAGAGTTGGAGATTGATTGCACTCCAGTCCTCAGGCTTCCACAGAAAACACTCTACCATCAAGACGCCACAATCCTGGAGACATGTTTTACTAGTTAGTAGAACTGGAGGGATTATTAACGGGACTGACACACAGTGTGGAAAAGGAGACAAAGTGTAACAAACACAAACCTTGACACAAGCAAAGGCGCACTATTACCAGATTCCACAATGTGGAGGGTTGGTAGTAGGAGTGTGTGTGCTTCATTCTGTCTTGTGGAGATAACCATTAGAATAAAGCCCTGAGAGTTAGGAGATAAGCCATGGGCCACTGGGGTGCCGAGGAAAGAGTGGGAAGTAGGCTTTCTGCCGTTGATTCTTTTATTCATTTTGGGAACTGAATCTATGGCTTCTACACAGTAATCAAGCACTTTACCGTGTGCACACATGTTGTGTTGAATAAAGTGACTATGGTCTCTCATTTGAGGAATGCTTTGGAAGAGATACACAATACACACAAATAAATGAACCTATGACTCCAAGTTGTCATAAGTGTGGCCGTAAGTGGAGCAGCACAGTAACAAGGACCACTGTGATAACTGAAGGGGAATGGAGCATGCTTATCCCTGCCATGCCGATCTTGCTTTTGTTGCTAGATGGCTCAAGGAAACGCCAACCCCAGGGCCTTTGCACTCGCTGCTTCACCAGGGATGCTGTCGCCCAGATCCTGCCTGGTTCACTCCCCCATTGTTTTACATCCTTACTCAAAAGTCTCTTTTCCAGAGAAGCTTTCACTGGCTATGCACTTAAAATGTCTGCCTGTACTCAGAGCTGGCAGCCTGTGCCTGGACTCTGCTCTCTCCATCACAACATCTGTTGTTTATCATAGCATCGTGCATGTGCACCTTCTGACATGGACATGTATCTGCATTCTTAGGAATAAACTGCACGTGGGCCGAGGAGCCATTTGCTGAGAACCGTAGCAGTCTGTGAGGTCAGGGGGTGAACAAGCTGTCTGCCCCATAGAGACTCCTTCTAGTTCTGGAACACAGTTCACTGATGAACTAGGGTGAATTTTAGGAAGGTGAGCGTGGAGGATGATCACAAGAGAACAAGGCACCATGAGTGAAGATGGAGGGTTTGTGAAGCACTCATTGAGAAAGAGGCCAGAGAAGGCAGGACATGAAAGGTGGGGGCTCTCTCTCTGGAGGGCACTGGAAGTGGGGAGATGCAGGTTCCTCACATGAGGTGGCCTAAGGAAACAGCAATGGGGCTATAGCAACTTTGTGGGGACTCTGGGATTCATTCTGAATGACATGGAAAATCTTATGAGATGAACAAAGGATTTCCAAGTCGCTTTCACGGAGGTACAATTTGCTCTCAATGACATGTTCTCATGTTGAATGCTCAGTTCAATAATATTTGACAAATGAAGATGACTTTGTAACTGCCACTCAAACGGATAGAGGACATTTCCATTAGGCCAAAGGTTCCTGGCTGCTATTTTTCAGCTGTCCCTCACTCTACTTTCTACAACCACTGGTCTGCATAACTGATTTTGTGTTTTCAGATAAACAGAATCATATATGTATAGATCACGTGTATGCCTATATATGTGCATGTGTGTGTGCTTGTGTATGTGCATTTGTGTGTGTGCCCATGTGGTGCTTAAAGATGGAATCCAGGGCCTTGTATGTGTTAGGCCTGTGCACTGGGCAGCACCCTATCCCTAGTATGCACACTTTTGTATCTGACTTCTTTCCTTCATATTTCTGAAATTCTTCTATATGGTGTATGCACTCTTTATTCTTTATTGTTAAGGAGCATTTTGTTGTAGGAATGCAGCACAATTTTTTCTATTGGTAGACATTGGGTACAGGACTACTATAATCAACACTACACAAAAAGTCAGGAACTTGCCCAATGTAGCAAAGTTAGTAAAGAAACAAGATGTGAGCTCACTGGACCACCTGGGGAGTCTGTATACAGAACATGGCACTGAATACAGAGGTTCTCCTCACCTGCTTTAATTAGTCAGATTGGAGTATGTGTGCACATGTGCCTGTTGTACAGTATAACATCAATAGCATAATGCCCAGCATCCATCAGGTGTCTATTACCTACCACCTATAATCTGTCTGTCTCCATCTATCCATCCACCCATCCATCCATACATCCGTATATCAATCTATCAATCCATTCATCTATGATCTTCCTATCCTCGATTTGATTTATTTATTTCATCATCAACATCATCATCAATCTCCATCCATACATCTATCCATTGATCCAAACAACCAATGGAGTTTCTTTCTTCTTCTTCTTTTTTTTTTTTTTTTTTTTTTTGAGACAGGGTTTCTCCATGTAGCTTTACGCCTTTTCCTGTAACTCACTTGGTAGTCCAGGCTGGCCTCAAACTCATAGAGATCCACCTGCCTCTGCTCCCGAGTGCTGGGATTAAAGGCGTGTGCCACCACTGCCCGGCCTGGAGTTTCTTTAGGTGTACAAAAATCTTCTCTTTTAGAAAGTAATTTAGTTCCCCGTGTTTCATAAATTCACATGTTGGAAGCTGTTATCTAGTTTAGATGTTTTAATATATTTTTATTAATTCTTTGAGAATTTCATAAGCGCATGTATAGTTTAAATTTTAATCATCATGGCATTCTTGTTCAAAGGAATACCAATGAAATTCGAGTTATCTTGCAGGATGACACACTTGAGTTGAACATGCCTTACCTTCCATGTGAGGTCTGGCTATTAACTTCTGTTCAATCAGAGCTTGGATTTCCCCTGCTGAAACCTCAACCATATACTCCACCAGACTTTCTGTCTTCCTTTGCAATCACAGGATTTGTCCCTAAATTGCATGAAGTGGTATGATGTAGTTCTGATTACACTGTTTCCTGTGTAATGCACACAGCCAGGTCCTACTTTCTTACTTTCCTTAAAGATGGTTAGGTCCAAGAAATGAAGCTCTGTCTCCTAGTATGAAAGATTATCTGGGTAGTGTGGTTTGTCCATGAAGTCTGATGAAGAAGGAGTAATGTTCCAAGAGGCTAAATTCCAAATCCCCAGGAATCTGTGTGGGCAGATTGTAGTGATATTGTGTTCCCCAAAATATTGTGCACCCTAATAAATTTATCTGGGTCAGAGAACAGAACAGCCACTAGATATGGAGGCCAGAAATGGTGGCACACACGCCTTTAATCCTAGCATTCCAGAGGCAGAGATCCGTCTGGATCTCTGTGAGTTCAAGGCCACACTGGAAACAGCCAGGTTGTGGTAACAAGAGCCTTTAATCCCAGGAAGTGATGGCAGGAAGCAGAAAGGTATAAAAGGCGTGAAAACCAGGAACTAGACTGTTAAGCTTTCAGGCTTTCGAGAAGCAGTTCAGCTGAGATCCATTTGGATAAGGACACAGAGGCTCCCAGTCTGAGGAAACAGGATCAGCTGAGGAGTTGTGAGGTGAGGTGGCTGTGGCTTGTTCTACTTCTCTGATCTTCCAGCACTCACCCCAATACCTGGCTCTGGGCTTGTTTATTAATAAGACCTTTTAGAGATTCATGCTACAGCAGATCCTTCTGCTGACCCAAGTGAAGTAAACTTACTGTGGCTAGCTGCTAAGACTTTGGAATTGCCCATTCTAGTAGGGAGTCCATGTTGACTGACAGACCTTTCAGTTAACTCAAGGGCTTAGCCACTGGCTTCCCCTGCTGTGTTTGTTAAAAACTGACAGCATGAATAACAGCAGAGATTCAAACACTCAAAACTTTAAACTTTCCGTCTTGTTTACAGGTTCCATTTGCTTTAAAAATGGATATGCTGGAGAGGTTGAGAGAATACTGCATTTAACAGAGCGACAGATGACCAAGAAGTGGAGAAGAGAATGGAAGAGACCCCTGGTATCCACTGCATTATGTCCTTTGTGTTTTTAAAGTTCGAGATCACATAACCTACTTTAAAATTCATGTTTTTAAAATGCAAGTGCCGTTCCCCTTCTGCTTTCAGCTTTCAGTGGGCAAGGAACTCTTTTTTTTCACAGTTGTCTCAGTACTTCAGCAGACTCTGGCATGAAGAAGGCCATGCTGCACAGTGGTTAGGATTCCCAAGCAGACCTGTACTGAATCTGCTGCTTCCCATCACCACCTGTGTGGCCATGAGTGTGTTTTCTACTTCTCCAGGCCCAACTTTCCTTATCTGTAACATACTATAATCATAGGACTGATGTCACAGTTGGTTAGAAGGGCTGCATGCAGACCCTGGGTGTCCCCATGTCACATCTCAGTACAGTGCCTACATGAAGCAGCTGCATAAATGTTAGCTGTTCCAATTAGACACTGAGTAAATGCCTTCTGAATTGCTACTGAGCTGAATAGCCAGATCCTGCCCCAAATTAAACAAACAAACAGAAATAACTCGGAGACCCCACATACCCTGCATTTGTGCTGTTAGGTTAGTTTGTCTGAATTTATTTGAACTGTAATACAATTGACGGCCACAAAACAGTCTTTGACTGTGCTGCCTCCCTTCTTCTGTTCTTTCCATTCTATTTGGCATATTGATGGCTATTCAGAAGGAGTGTTTATTCCCTGTGCAATCACATTTCCGGAAGGCTAAAACAGGAAGGACAGTGGTATGATGAGGACATTTTATTAAGAGATTATTTAATGTTATTGATAACATTGCACCAAGAGTCCAGGAAAGGCACTAATCGATAGATGCCCACATCAATGTTAATCTACTTTCAGCTCTTTGCTGGAGTATCTAATTAGCTTGTGATTTGGAAAATTGCATGGCGTACACAAGACAATGAATGCTCTGGAACTAAAGGCAGAAGTGATTATTTTGCTTCCAGTGTCTGGTGAAAAAATGTCTGGAAGATGCAGTGATGGGTAGAGAGCACAGAATAGACAGGAGGGGTATGGTGGCCCAGAGGGCCTCACTCTGAGATTTGTGCTTGTTTATTTCCATATCTGTAGCCTTTAAATCTCATTCTCACCCTTCAGGGCTGGTTTCATCCTCATTTTGTGGGTGACGGAGCACACTGGTTTCCACAGCTTGCTCTCAGCTCCCACTTGGTGGCTGTGTTACTGTCCTCCACTGAGTCAGCTCATTATAGTTTTGTCATCCGGAAAAGTTCCTCAGTGCAACTGAGCTGTGTTACTTACCCATGATTCAAGGGAATGGTAGAGAGATGATAAAGTGCCTGTTTGATGGGCCTGGAAGAGAGCAGACAAGATGACAGAGCCCCTGGTCCCCAGCCCCAACAGCCATATCCTTATCACAAGATGTGTTATGTTACCTGGCAGAGGGATTGGGAGTAAAGATAGAAGTGAGGTTAGTTACTAGAGACCTGAGCATGAAAGCTGCCTGGATGGCCTTTGAATAATCCCAGGGAGAGACAGTAGGGAAAGGGAGGGAGGGGAGGGAGGGAGGGGAGAGAGAGAGAGAGAGAGAGAAGAGAGAGAGAGAGAAAACAGTGTACAAAGGATGTGACCAGAGTTTGCTTATTTAAAGAAAGAGACCACAGGTCAAAGGAAGACTAGCTGGAAAAGGCTAGAAAACAGATTCTCTCCTAGAGGTCTTGGAAAGAACACAGCCTGTTAACACTTGGATTTTAGTCCTGTGAGACCCATGTAGGACTCCTGACCTATAAAACTAATAAATTGTGCTGCTTTAAGCCCTTACATTTTGGAGGCTAGTTATGGCAGCAACAGAAAACTAACGCTCGTACATCAATTATCTCACACAGTCACATCTTTCTCTTACAATGAGAAATTTCCAATCTGCTTAGGTCCTAGTCTAGGGCAGCGACTGGGCCATGTTTATCAATAGGTGAGATAAAAGGTTACAAGTTCACTCTGCCGATGCTTGCGTCTGCTCCTGACCTTTATTCCTACAAGGGCGAGCCTGTGCTCAGCTGTCCCGTTGTGCTGTGTGCATATGTACCTCTGTCTGCCGTTCCTTATGATGGCCAGGTGGTGGTGTCACGTGTTCAAACATCCATTGAGAGGAAAGGAAGGGACAGGGTTAGTCAATAAAAGCTAAGCTACAGGCTCTATTTATCCACAGTTCTGTGTGGCTTCTTAGATCCATGTCCAGTTTATATATTCAAGTAGTACTCCTATTCTCTGTCTCCCTGTCTGTCTCTCTCCCTCCCTTTTACTCCCTCTTTCCCCTCCCCTCTCCCCTTCTCCTTCTCTGCTCTCTGCCTCTCTCTCTCTCTGTCCTGTGTATGAATGTGGTCTGGGAGTACAGCTCAGTGACATTATGTGATAACGCCGTGGAGGTCAGGGGACAACCGTGGGTGTCAGTCAGTCCTCACCTTCCGTCTTGTTTGAGACAGGGTCTCTTGCCTGAGGCTGCTAGCTGACGGACAGGCTTCTGGGGATTTGCCCATCTCTATTTCCCATCATCCTATAGGAGTGCTGGGACCATAAACTATGCTACCATAACTGGTTTTACACAGGCTCTGGGGGGTCGAACTCGGGTCTTAACACTTGTTCATCAGGTGCCTTGCCTGTGGAGCCCTACTCTCTTGTTTCTTTTATTTCTATGGTACAGGGAGATGCAGCATGCCTCACACACCCTAGGAGCATGCTCTTTGCTGAGCTTCGCGGCCAGGCCTGCTGAATTTTTATTGACAGAGTATCACTAAGTTGCCCAAACTGGTCTTGAACTTGATCTGAAGCTCAGGCTAACTTCAAACTTGGAATCCTCCTATTTCAGCCTCCAGAGTAGCTGGGATTGTCAGCCTGTCCCACTAAACTTGTTGTTTTTCTTTATTCCCTATGTTTATGGTTCCTTTGGGGCCCTCTTATGGAGGAATCTGGCTTTATATCACGTTTCAGTGCCTATCTCAATGCAAGCTTAAGATCTCACTTAACCCTAAGACATGCCCACTCCTGTGTCTACTCTGCCCCCCACCCCAAACCAGAACAATGTCATACACTGCCTCGCTGTCACTGGGCCAGAGTGCAGCCTTGCTTCTGAGAGTCTAATTCCCCTGTTGATGGAGGCCATGAAGTCCCATCTACTGGCTGCAAACCGGGGACTTGAGAGCCAGGCACAGCCCAAGCTATGTCAAGCCCTGAGACAGATGTGAAAACCAGGCCAAGAGAAGAAGCCTGTGTCCCCATCAGCCGGCAGGACACAAAGGGCACAGTCTGCTTTAAGCCACTTTTTATTCTATTTTTGGTCCCCAGAAGACTGAAAACTGCCCATCCAAGTAGGGAAGCTTACTCTGCCAAGTCAAAGGCTAATCTTATCCAGGAAGGCCCTCACAGACACACCACGAGACAAGAGAGGGTGTCGAACCTGGACACTCCCAAGTGCTGTCAGGCAGACCCATGACATTCCCATAGTCAGCACTGTAGTAACGGCCACTCGGACTGCTCAGATCCAACCAGGCTGACTGCTGACTCCTCTGGGAAGGCTTACCACCCCTCTGAGCAGATAGGGACCTCAGTAGCTAGAGTCAAAACAAAAAGATGTACGTGAAGAACAGGTGTTTCAGTCTCCTGCCTTGGAGATGACATCTGGCCTGTCGGTCACCAGCTGTGTGCAGTTGGGGAGTCACTCAATGTCTCTAGGCGTTGGTTACCTCACGTGCAGAGGACAGTGGTGTTGTGAGAGTGATTTACTGAAAGCTGAGTGCCTGGGGGATGCCGGGCGCTTGTCCATTGCTCACCACTGACGCACTTACATTCCCCCAAAGCCTGAAAACAGTAACTCTTGCTGTGTTTCTCTCTGCCAAATGGAATATTTACATTTTTTTTTTTATTAATTCACTAATTAGGTATTTTGAGTCAGGGTCTCACCGGACTGTTCTCAAACTTGGAGTTCTCTTCTATCAGTCTTCTCAATGCTCAGGTTACAGGCATGTGTTTCCTATCAGCCTTCAATTATTTTTAAATGAATGAATGAGAGATATGCACGCTGTAGTTTCCACGTCACATCTAATCTTTCCCAGGTGCCTCAGAGCACCTGCCTCCCTGTCTCCTCAGGCTCCTGCAGGGTCTCTTCACCACTGAGCCTTTCCCGACATTGTCCTGGCGCCCCTCCTCCCCGCCTGTTGGGCTGTAAGATTGCTGGTGCAATCGTCTCCATCGCGGTGGTGAATTACCTTGTTCCTGCTCTGTTTGTCAGCACGAAGGATTTATGGGGGAGAGAATTCTTCCTGGAGACTTTCATCTTCTGTGTGCGCACAGGCTCACCCCCCAGCCCTCCTCCCAGACCCCATCCATCAGCTGCCCTAAGTACATATATATTATCCCACCTGCGCCCTCTGATGCCTTTTCTTCCTCTCTTGCTTCCTTTGAGCCAAACACGGGTAGAGGTTAATGGAGAAGATGTGTAACCCGGTTGGCTTTGGCAGCAGAAACCTCCAAGACGCTTTAGGAATGCGCCTTCATCGCATTCACGGTTGTCGAAGCTGAAATACGGTCAAAAGGAGCCCAGGAAATAGCCCCATCCTCTTTTCCTGATAGAATTGAGCCATCTTTTTCCTAGTTGCCGCCTGCCACCCGCGCTGGAAGGTTAATCTCTTCCTCCTCTCAACTAGTGCATTTATCATAGGGAAGTGGTCTGTGGTGCAAAATATTGATCAAAAGCCTGCCAGGTTCTCTGCTGGGTTGAAATTGAGAGTGTTGCAGTCAATCAATTGCCTGGCATTTGGTGGTGTGGAGAGCACGGTGACTGGTGAATGGCGAGTGTGGCAAGGCTGATAGATGGAGGGAGGGGACTAGAGGGGGCGGGGAATGGACTCCTCCAACTGTCTCTCCTGATTGGCTCACAAAGCAGGTGTGGTCAGTGTTGCTGGCAGGATTGGGAATTACAGAAGGGTGACCTTGCCAGCCTCAATGTCCTCATGGACAACACACACACACACACACACACACCACACACACTATATGAGTTAATATGAGGGCAAAGTGTCAGCCACTAAACCTGCAAAACTAGTCAGAAAAAATAGTGGTAATGTGCTATGGAACATCCTTTTCTACACTATGAATATGTATTATTTTCATTGGTTAATAGAAAGCTGGCAGGCTGGTAGCTGGGCAGGAAGTTAGGCAGGAAAGTTAAAGTGAGAATGATGGGAAGAAGGGGAAGAAGGAGGGTCAAGTCAAGGGAGATGCCAGCCAGCCAGTCGCCCAGGAGAAGCAAGACTGCTGGAGACAGGTAAAACATGAGGCATGTGCAAAGTGCAGATTAATAGAAATGGTTAATTTAAATGTAAGAGCTAGTTAGTAATAAGCCTGAGCTATTGCCGAGCATTTATAAATAATATTAAGCCTCTGTGTCGGTTATTTGGGAGCAAGTGGTCGGGACAGGAAAACATCTGTTTATAGTAATGACTTAAGGTACAAGTGGCACTCAGGAAATTCAGTTTAATTGAGATGGTGGAAGGCGCCAACTCTGAGTCATTCTTATTTGCAGAAACACCAATGCCCCTTTGCATAAACTATGCTGAGTAATTAATTCTAGATTCCCCTCAGTAATTTCCCTCTCTCCCTTTGTCCCTCCAGTCTTTCTTCTCCCCCTCCATTTCTTCTTTGTGTGTGTGGCAGGGTGTATGTGGCTGAGCTTGCCGATGCGTGGAAGCCGGCAGTGACTTCTCCTATCACCACCCACTTTGGTTTTGACACAGAGGTCTCTTTCTGAACCCAGAACTCAAGGTTTCAGTGAACCTTCAGTGAAAGTGGCTGGCCAGGACACTGCTGGGATTCACCGGTCTGTCCACCCAATGCTGAGTGCAGGCATACTCAGCTGCAGCCAGGGTGCTGCCAGGCACTTGGTTGAGTTCCAGTTGTAAAGAGAACTTTTCAGGACAGTGTGACTCCTCAAGTTGTTTCCACTCTTCATTCTTACAGGCAGAGACTGTCTATGGGATGTTTCCTTGCAGCTTCCCATGTCTCATCCTGAGGCAGCAGAGAAGGCACATGTGCTTCACAGCATAGCCAGGTGGGCTTCAGGGAGGAGGTGGTTTTTGAACAGTGGTTTGAGGAAGGGTTAAAAGTACATCAGAAAGGCAATGTGGAGAGGATATGAAAGCATGCTTCAGAATGAACCACATATGCAAAGGAAACTGAAGGCAATTTGGTGTGGCTGATCTAACCACCACCAGCCCCTGAGAGGCAAGAGGGCCATGTCATTAGCTTTGTGACAAACTACAGACATTATTGCAAGAAGTGAATAGGATCATGTAAGCAAAGGGCTTACTTACCACAGTGCTTGGCAGGAAGTATGTGCTTGAATGATACCAGTTCCTGTAGTAACTGGGATAATTGGTTGTTAGCAACCGAGAGCTATCTCTATCAGCCAGAGTCTCACATGGACACTGGATTTGGGGTATGTGAAGGAACTGCTCACCAAAGTGTGAAGTGGCAATAAAGGAACCCACAAGGCACACACAGTGCAGCAGCCCGAGGAATGGCAAGATTGGGGTGCATTACTCCATCAAGCTTGGAGCAATAAGAGGAAGGAGTTGTTTGTTGTCAGATCCCAGAGGGGGGGAGCCTGCTCCCACATTTGAAGAGAGGAGAAGGAGAAAAGAGGAAATATCAGATAGAAAGATAGATCTAGCTGACAAGAATGACAAAACATAGGATAGCTTTGGAGGCCTGGATCAATATCAAAACCTCATTTCTATTCAAGAGGGCTTTTTATATCATGCAAGGGCGGGGCAAAAGACCTCCCCTTTAAGATCAAAGCACACCATACAGCAAGCATAGACCTTCCAAAAACATGTAACCATGTCCGTGGTCAAATCATCTCTTATGCAGCCCTGCTGGGTAAGCAAACTCAGATTCTCTGACCTGAGTAAGTTCTCACTAGGAAGCCTCTGTGGACTCCCACAGGAGAGGGAGAAAGAAGAGAAAAGAAGAGAGAGAGAGAGAGAGAGAGAGAGAGAGAGAGAGAGAGAGAGAGAGATGGGTATGAGAGCTGGGCTGATTCTGAGTTTGGGGTAGCAATGTTGGCAGCCCACCCTTCATAACACCACAGTCAGGTGGTTCCAGAGAAGTCATTGCCCCCCCTCTCATGTCCACCATTGCTCACTATTGTCCAGGGATGCAGGGAACATGAAGCCTTGGGAGCTGGAATCGGAAGTCCTAGGGCCAGAGAAATGGATAAGGAAGACATGTTCAGTCTCCCAGATGGTGACACAGTTGGGTAGTTGATCAGCAAGTTCTTGTCAGGCAGATAGGTAGTTTACATGTTCAGTGAAGTCAGGAGGGCTGTTATCAGATTATAGGCATGAGACTGGCTGCAGGAAATGTCAACTCCCACATTTCCTTTCCTTCTGCTGTCTAAGGTGCTGGCTGGACTTTCAGACCACATACAAGGTCACAAGACCCTGACTATATCATCTTTATTCAGCTCTGCAACTATGTGGAGAGAGAGGGTATAGCCTCCAGCCTGAATTGGGTCTCACTTCTCTTTGGTAAAATTGTCCTCACCTAAGCATTCTTAGCCTCAGTTTCCTTGTATCTAAAGTGGAAGCACTACCATATTCACCCGGTGACAGAAAGAAGAAAGCAGAGCAGCTAGAGCAGGGCTTTGGAACCACACTGCCTGTTTCAAGTCCAGGACCATCCACTTAGGTGTGTCCCACTGAGCCCCACACCCCACACTTGGAAGGCAAGGATGTATGAGTAGCTCCATATAAGGTGGCTAGGTAGATTACATGCATAATACATGAGAATTCTTAGCAGAGCAAAACATAGTAAGGTTGTTAAATGCTAACTGATAAGATTTTATTATCATTAATAGCATATCATCATCACCACCATCATCATCGTCCTTTTGCTTTTAAGTTTCAGAAGGAGGGTCCTTCTATATTCTAGAAGCTCTCCTCAGCTCTGCTGAGAGTGTACCCGTTACACGCTTCCAGCCTCTCATCACGGGGAGGGAAAGCAACACATCGATTTGTCGCACATATCCCATTCATTCTTTCTCCTCCTGATTTGTTTCCTGTTGATTGCACACTCTCTTGAATTGCTGTTCAATTGTAATAGCCAGTTTCTCTTGCTCTTGAGACCAGTAGCAGCCCGCTCACTGCTCTTGCCCACGGTGCTCAGATTCCCAGTGCTCACCCGTGGAGATGCAGCGCTGCTGTGCCTGTTGAGCCCGAGGGTAGATGGCAGACTTGCTGACAAGGTTAGGGAAGGGGAAGATGGGCTCCCAGATCAGTTTCCCACACTTCAATGGGCTTTCCTTTCTCAGAAAATATCCATGGTGAGAAGAAGGGGCAACAGACTGCTTTTTATTTTTATTTTTTATTTTTTTGCTTTGTGAAAGAACCAATTGTCCATGAAATCAAATAAAGGTGAAATACATATGGAAATACCATGGGCCTGCTAAAATCGGTTAGATGAAAAAATGAAACTCAGAAGTCCTGCCAGTCCATGCTTCTAAGATTTATAATCATATTACATTTGCTTGTAGTGTGGCGGCAACAGCCACAGAAACATAAGTGTGTGAGTTTTAAATACGATTCTGGGCCTACTGTGGTGCAAAAACTCTCCAGCAGAATGAGGCAACCAGATCCAGTAGACACCACCCACCTCCACGTTGAGTGAGCACACACCACCGGAAGATCACATCCCTGCAATAAAGGTTAGGTTGATGCCTTTTTACATGCCAGCCATCATCATTTT
This sequence comes from Peromyscus leucopus, assembly GCF_004664715.2. Lineage (NCBI taxonomy): Eukaryota > Metazoa > Chordata > Mammalia > Rodentia > Cricetidae > Peromyscus > Peromyscus leucopus. The sequence continues at coordinate 77,632 of NW_023505362.1, read as the reverse complement.
GATTTCAGTGATTGGCTGCTGAGGACTTTCGATTGCATTTCTATTTGAAATGGAAGCGATGACTAAAACCAATTGTAAACTCTGCAAGCTGCTGAGACTACGAGCGATTCTCGATGTCTTAAGCCTCTCAGCTGCAAGAAAGTAGCTGCTCGCCACTGTGCTGCATGGAATATTGAGCTTGGTATTTTTCCTACACACACAAACACAGACCCACATCACACATGCACATGCTCACAATCACACGTCCACACTGCTTTTCAGGTGCTGCTTGTCAGTACCCAAGGTATACTATCAGTCCTCAGAGTGAGTGTGGGAGCCCCTGGTTGTAAAATATTCTGGCCAGACAAATCTAAGACTGAATCCTGGAGCAGATGGTGGCAACAGTCTAGATGCTTGGTTCACTGGATGCTGCTGGAATGAGGTTTCTCTCTAAGTGCCTCTTGTTTATTCCTGTGATTAAGACAGCATGACCAAAAGCAACTCAGGATGAAAGGTTTATTTCAGCTTATACCTCCACATCACAATCCAATCAAGCAGGAACTCAGACAGGAACCTAGAGCAGGAACAGAAGCAGAGGCCACTGAGGAATACTGCTTACTGCTTGCTCCCTGTGGCTTCTCAGTCTGCTTTCTTAGCACCAGACCACCAGCCCAGGAGTTTCACCACCCACTATGGTCTGGCCCTCCCACACCGATCACAGCCTTCTCTTGGGAGATGTTGGTCCTCAACTCTGACCCTTCCTCTTCTTGGAGTCCTTTCCAATCACCCCGCCTTATCTGTGAGCATCATAACCTCTCCTCTTGGATAGTTCCTACTGTGCTATGACAAATGAGCCAAGCTTGTTACTTGAAGCAACCCAGATTTATTATTGTATGGTTCTGGAGCTGAGAAGCTTAAAATGTCCCTCACATGCTCAGGTAAAGCTGAAAACAGGACTGCAAGCCCTCTGAAGATTCTGGTGAAGAATCTTACATCTTTGTTCCAGCCTTTGCTATTCCTAAGATTACTCCTCCACCTTCAAAGTCAGCCAATACTGCTCTGCTTCCACCACCAGACTCGACCCTTCATACAGTATCATTTTTACAGGACCACCCAGATGATCCAAGATACACCCCCTCTCATTTTAAATTCAATTAAAAATATTCTTTATTTTTGAAAATTCATAAATGTACACAACAAATTACCACATATATCCTTCATTTCCTTTCTAATTTTCTCCATATCTCCCAAACACAGCCCTCCCAACTTCATGTTTTGTTTGCTTTTTATAACCCTCTAGCCTAGTTAGTGCTGGTTATATGCGCATGCTGCAGGGCCACTCACTGAGCATTGAAAACCTACAGGCAGCCACCCCTCTCCCATAAACTATAGTTATGTCCTCAGGGAGGCAGGGCTTGGAGTGAATTCATGAAGAGAGAGTTTCCCAGCACTCGTCCCCACTTTTCAGCTTTTACACTCTTCCTCCTCCTCTCTCCTCCTCCTCCTCCTGTCTTTCTTTATCTATCATCTTTACTAATCACATGTTGTAATTTCATCTATCATTTGATTTGCAGGTCCCGGGGATTGAGATGTAGACATTAGAGCCCACTGGTAAAGGCATCGCTGCCAAGCCTGATGACCCGTATGATGGAAGGAGAGCACTTCTGAAGAGGTCCTCTAGCCTCCACATGTTTTATGGTGCACACACATATACATGACTGTTTTCTGAATAGATGTGGACATCTTTGGGAACTATTATTCTGCCAACCCCTGACCTTAGTCCAGTTTCCTCTTATCTCCTTTCCTGTCAGAAATGTCTGCTCTGGAGTTAGGGCAAAATGACATCATCCATATACTCGAACTCTCCTAACCTCCAGGTCTGGATAGACCACTTTGTTTTCCTGCTCTGACACTTTCCCTTGTGGCTCTTATGTCACACAGTCTGTCCTGATAGTCTGAGTGTAAAAGGATGACAGACAGAGGAAAAAGTAACTACTGGGGAAGAAAAGGTGTAGGAACTGTGCTCCATACTATCCCAACAAGGGGCACTGGTCAGTCTTGTTTGCTCCTCATGTGATCCATCTAGAAGAGAAGACTGAGTTCAGAAATTCTTGCTGACAGTTTATGAATCAGTCCATCACCCTCAAGTCACAGTCACTCAATCATTCTTCTATGTGCAAACTGTCTGTCTACAAAAGGTAGGGACATGGTTTCACCTAAGATGGAATTGACTTGCATTTTTTAAAAAATGCAAAACCCCACACACCAGAATGTATAATCCAGAAGTTCTCAACCTGTGAGTCGTGATCCTTTGGGGGTTGACCGACTCTCACAAGGGTCGCTAAGATCGTTTGGAAAACACAGATATTTGCATTATGATTCATAACAGTAGCAAAATTACAGTTATGAATAGCAATGGAAATGATTTATGGTTGGGTCACCCCAACATGAGGAATTGTATTAAAGGTGGCAGCCTTGGAGGTTGGAATCACTGGTTCCAACAAAAGTGGCAGAAATATCAAAGTTGCTGAAAACACGGGCATGTGGGAGTCTCTGTCACAACTGGAGTGTGCATTTCTCGGGGACCACTGCAGAGATAACATGATGGTACGCACCTGTATTCCCAGCATTCGAGGGCCAAGCAGGAAGAACAGAGTTGGAGATCAGTCCCCCTCAAATGAACAGCAACAAGAATGTGTCAGCTTTGCATGCATGTCCCATGCCTGGCTTGTACGCAAAGATGAGTGTACATGTACCATCAAAAGACACATTCAGGCGGGGCGGTGTGGCACACGCCTTTAATCCCAGCACTTGGAGCAGAGCAGGCGGATCTCTGTGAGTTCGAGGCCAGTCTGGGCTACCAAGTGAGTTCCAGGAAAGGCCAAAGCTACATAGAGAAACCCTGTCTCGAAAAACCAAAAAAAAAAAAAAAAAAAAAAACACATTCAGAATGCTCACAGTGCCAGTGTTTATAGTGCCCAATCCAAGGACTGTATGTCCACTCTAGTGTTCTATATAAGATACAGTACAGCACCAGAAATGAACAAAATGTAAATACTCCAATAGCATATAATAACTAATGAAGCGATGTGAGAAAGAGTAACACAGAGGACACCCTACACCTCTTTCATTCACATCAATCTCAAGAGCAGACAGAACACCTTCCAGTACTGTGAGGTGACCCTCTTCCACCAACAGGCGCTCCTTGTTTGTCCTGACTCCATGCAAGCTGTGATTGTGCTGGGAGGATGTGAGGGATTTCTGTAGCGGGGCACAGGCAGCTGCAGCTGCACCGGGGTTCCTCCTGAGTGCACACCTTGGAATTATGAACCCTCCTGAGGAGTTTACTACCAGCCAGCTGGACTGGAGAGACACACAGCATGAAGGTGTTGGAGGAACTCCAACTATTGTTTCAATTTTTCTACCCTAGTGAATTCAGTGCTGACCTTTGAGTTGCCCCCACCAAGACAGAATAGAAGGAGCTGCATGCCCAGACTGCAGGCTATGAGCGAAATACAACAAACCAACAATCAAAAATCAAAGAGCGCAAAACTAACCAGTGTGCTGGAAGTGAGGAGTTTAGCCTGTAGAAACAACCAGGAATGGAGAGAGTGGACCCTAAACTTCACCTGGAAGCTGGCTACATGGTGAGCTCACTGGTGAATTGTGGACATTCAGTGGGCTGCATGCCAGCATTTCTCTTTCTCTTCCTCCTTCCGCCATCTCTTTCTGTCCCTTACACCTATCTCATTCTCTTCCTATATAACATTCTTACACATATGTGTCATGCTTCTATAAAAAGAACACATGTGATAGAGCAGGAGTTAATTCTGCCCAGATCACCTTATCCTGGCTTAGAGAACTTGGGCTGTTTCCTGTGCTCCTCAGACTAATTTGTTCCCAAGGAATGTAAACTTACAAGTCAAAAGACACTTCTGGGACTCTCACAGAGTGACAAGACCAGCATCAGGCATGGCTGTATTCAGAGGCTCAAATAATGTGTCCGCACTTTAGTCCAGTAGCTGTATTCCAGGCTGACTTTCCCTATGGTGTGTCTATTCCCGAGTCCTCCTAGCCACAGGTGGACAGAAAGAGACCCATCTCCTCATTTGTTCCCAAGAAAGAGTGAAATCGTTTATCTCATAAAAGTGGTCACGTGCACATTCCTGGATCGATCGGCTTACCAGGAAGATGTAATGTTGTATTGGCCAGGCATTGTCAAACGTCGATCCTGGGAGGGCGTGCTTTCACTCACACTGCAGTCACATTAAGGTAAGCAGAGGAAAGCATGGTGGAGAGCACATGCTGGAAAGGGTGCAGAGCCTGAGCCCCACTTTCTCTGCCTGTAAATGCTGAATGCTGACCTGATTGTCTCTCTGAAAGTGAGTTACATGGTTTTTTTTAATGAAATATGACCCATATATTTTATTTCAGTGGATAATTTTATAATTCTAGGAGTTCAAATATATCAAATTATATCTTTCAGATCTCAGGTTTTGAACACAATGCTGAAGATTTCTTAGGCAAGATGGATTTTCAGGATGTGGTCCTACTACTAGCCATTGGCCTTGCTTGGTTCTATCCCAGATATATACATAATTACTTCGAGAAAGAAGAAAAGGGAAGGAGAGGAGGAGGGAAAGAGAACAGAGAGAGGCTTGACATTCTCCTACAGATTCTTCTCACTTCTATTTAAAGATGATGATAAATTGAGCTCAGAGAAATTGAGTGACTTCCCCCAAATCACCCAGCTGTTGCCAGCCTGGTAATGCAAAGCTTTCTCTTTCTAGCTAACTATGCACACCTGGGTTTCTGAAGCTCATTAGGAAGACGATTCCATAACCCACACAGTTCTGTGTGGTGGACTGCCTTTTGTATTGTAGGATTTTACCAGCATCTTGGGCTTCTGTTTGGTAGGCACCAGGAACTGCTCCTCCATGGCCATGCTGTGGCAACTAAACTGTCTCTGGACATTGTTGAAAGTCCCCTGAAGAGCAAGCCTCCTAGCTGAGAACCATTGCTTTCTACAGCAGCCACTGTCTGGTCTTTGTCCCTCACCAGCCCTATGATTGATGGGGGAGCTTTCACTTCCTTGAGCCTCAGTTTCCTTATCTGCAAAATGGAATCCAAACCATAGAGGTATGAGTTGTGGCTCCATGACAGAGCATGTGCCTAGCATGAGTGAGACTTCAGCTTGGCCAGCACAGTGTCTGCCTACATCAGATGAACAGGACAGTCGCAATTAGCTGGTACCGTAAGTGCTTCTAGCTGGCAGGTTAGGTAATCTCTCACTACGTTGCATGTGATTTTTCCAGAGAGGATTATATTTGGCATTAGAGACATGCTGAATTGCAAATGAAGACAGGCATTTCAGGCCACTCCTGTTGCCTAATTAGTACAACTCCGTTGACAGCCTTGGCTCCTTCAAAGGACGTTCCCTGGGATGTGCCTTCTGCAGAGCTGGCTGAGAACTCGGAACAGAGTCAGATGTCCGATATCAAACATTTCTGTGTTCAGAAATGAGGCCAGGTTCTTCAATTCGGAGCTCTCTCAGTAAATGGTCCCCTGCTTATTAAATTCCTGCAGTGGCCACTTTAATTGGACCCGCCTCCCTCACTTAGCTGCTCAAGGCTGTATAATCCTACTCTGATTTGGTGTCCAGAGTGGGATCAAAGTTGGAGGTGCATGCCTATGGTTGCCCAAATTCTTCAGAGATGACTGGCTGGACCTTCACTGGCTTGTCCCGCCTTGAGCACATATGGATGAATAGTGTCAGGTTTTTATCCCAGTGTGATTAGAATAAGCCCACCCACAAACAACCCACATCGGTGTCCCAGCTGTGACTAAAACACTTCTCTGTTCCTGGGGCCTTGCTTAGAATAGCTGATCACTAAGTAGTAATAGCAGCCTTGATGGCCCTCCATCTTTGGTCCTCCGGAAACCTGTTAGAGTCCTGATCCAAAAGCAAAACTGAAAGACTGTGAGGTGGCCTCCAGGCAGCAAGCTTTCTAGATCACAATCTAAGGCAAGTGCTTGTGGGGTGTTTTGTTTTGTTTTGTTTTGTTTGTCAACTTGACACAAACTAGAATCATCTGAGAACAGAGAACTTCAGCTGAGAAGATGTCCCCTTAGATTGGCCTGTAGACAAGTCTGTGGGGCATTTCTTTATTAATAATTGGGAGATCTCAACTCATTGTGAGTGGTACCACTCCACAGCAACGGACCTGTGTGCTAAAGAAAGCAGGCTGAGCAAGCTATGGAAAGCAAGCCAGGAAGCAGAGCTCCTCCAGGGCCTCTGCATCAGTTCCGCCTCCAGGTTCCTGCTCTCACTTCTGGCCTTGGCCTCCCTCAGTTGACTGTGACCCAGGATATGTCAGCCAAATAAACCATCTCTTTCTCACATTTGCTTTTCATGGTGTTTATCACAACAATAACAATCCTAACAAAGACAAGGCCTATGAGTGGGAGGTTGATCAGCCTCCCTCCACCCAGGAAGGGGCCCTAACAAGCTGTTCTACTTGCAGTCCAGACCCTCAAAGTGGACCCTAAATATCCATATTGGTCACATTTTATCTGGCCTGGATCCTGGTCCTTGTTCATTCATCCCCTATAGAGTTGGGTCTCACTTTGTTCCCATCTCTCCTCACCAGCATTCTGGCATGTGATATAAAAATAAATTAAAAAAATAAAAAATGAAGTCATGACACCTTGCCCTTACTCTTGACTCTGATTCTTCTGGAGTCCTGGCTAGGGCTTCCTGAGAGAATGACTAAGACCACACAGGTGCTGAGTACCCGTCCATTCAACACTGTCCTGCTCCTTCTTGAACCAGTTCCAGGAGCTCAGCTCCCAAGCAGGCCTTGTAGGATTGTGGGACCTCATCAACCTCCAGATTCTGGTAAGTCAGGATCAGTATTGCAGAGAGATGCAGAATATACACAAAAGTTCCTGGAGAGATGCTGCCCAGCTAATATCAACACAAGCAGATTCTTGGCACCACATTTGAGGGGAGCTCATTACATGCAACTAAAACTAGGTTGCAGAAATGCCTTGAGAACAAATGTCCCAGGGAGAAAAAAGAGTCCTCCAGAGCAGGTAAATGCAGCTGAAGTCCCATTTCAACCAGCCTGAAGGAGTGTGGAATTCTTCTGTCACTGAGAGTGCCATGTCTATGGAAACAGTCCTTGGTATGCATGGAGAGAGTGGTTAATGCCCAGCAGGTGGATTTCCTAGGATACAGAGGTAATGGTGTTCATAAGGTCCTGCATTCCAGCCATTTATTTTGGAATTAGGGGAAACAGAGGCATGAGGACTCCGGGTCAGCATAGATGGACACTGGAAGAATCTGGGAACCCTGCTTGGCCACATTGTTCTATGAGCTTGGAGGAAGGATGTCTTCCCTTTGTACCTACATCTTCCCATCTGTAAATGCATACAGCACAACCCAGGTTTGGAAATTCTAGATCAGAGCTGGAATATTGTATTTGTCCCACTGACAATGTCTTTACTGTTATTAATTTTTATTCTGACAATTTCATACGTGCACACAATACACTGTGATGATATTTACCCCACCCTGAGGTCCTCTCCTGTTCTACTCCCACCTATTCCCTTCTTCCCAACTATCCTCCACCTACCTCACATCTTATCCCTGTTTTTCCTCCCCTCCTCCATCCCTCCCCTATCTTCTTTTTCCCCCTCTTCCCCTACCTCCTTTCCTCTCTTCCTCTTAACTTCTGTTTCTTTCTCTGCTAAGAGAACTTGAAGATGGCTGTTTGCTGAATGGATTGCTTGCGTAGCAGAAATCACCCCTTGGTGGGAAGTGGGCACAGACTACACTGAACTCCTTACGCCCTCAGCATGTTCCTGCAGCTGGTTTCCTGGTTACAGGCATGTGTGCTGCAATAGCACAGCAGAGGTCCGTTCAAAGAGCATCTGCAGCTTCCATGGACTCTAGAAGATGAAGGTAAATGTCCTGCAGAACCTTGCTTCTCTAGGCCTAGTAATTTCCCAGAGCACAGAGTTCCTGGGTTATAAAGACAAGCCAGCACCACCAGGAATACTGGAATGAGCAATTCATGAGGAGGTGAAGAGAGGGAGATCAGCAGATGATTCTTGGAGACATTGAAATCACAAAGGCTGATTCTCAGCAGTAAGATGGACAAAGACAATGAGGAAATGAACCATACCAGGGTGGTGGCAGTGCTCAGCAGTGACAGAGCTGCATGAAATAGAACAGTTGACTTCAGGGTCAGCACCAGTCCCAAAGGGCTGAATTTTAGAAAATCACAAACCCGTTTCTGTCCTCATGATATATAACTCCTTTAAGTTGTTTGCTGTGTGCTAGAGCTGCATCGGTACCACCCACCAGCAGCAGACACTGCTGACACCTACTTACAGTCCTTCTCCATCCTTCCCGATAATACCATTGAATAGTAAAGAACGGTAATGAACCAAAGAACAATAAGCCTCAAATTCTTGGGCTAAAGTGTCAGACAGTAAAGCTCTGACCAATGAACACAGGCCCAGCTCTATGTGACAGAGCCACTGAGAAAGCTGGTCATTCATCTTTACTTTTCTCATCTCAGGATGTAGATATAATATCAGCTGCAGCAGCCACCTTGTGATTAAAAGGAAAAGACATCCATACTAAGATAGCAATTGGAAGACAAAAAAGATGTTCCAGGTTTGGTGCACCATGCATGCTCGCCATTGCCTTTTCTTGTTTTATGAGGGAAAAAAAAAATCTACTTTAAACTGCTGTGGTTCCACATGGACATCCTCCTTAACGGTACACATTCTGTACTTAGTTCTTACTACAAGCTTGTGAGTTTGGCCCTTGTCTTAGTCTGTTTCTGATCTATGTTATTTCCACAGTTGGGCAAATTATTAAAAAAAAAAAAGTTTGTTTAGCTTATGTTCTGTTTTCTTTTAAATTTTAATTAAAATATAATTGCATCATACCCTTATTCTTCTCCTCCTTCCAACCCCTTCCATGTCCTCCCACTCTCTCTCAAATTTATGACCCCCTTTATTAATTATTGTGGTATGTATGCAAATAATATATAAATGCAACTTGCTGAGTGTGTGACTAGTTTATGTCAACTTGACTCAAACTAGAGTCATCAGAGAGGAGGAGCCTCAATGAGAAAATGCCTCCATGAGATTGTAGACAAGCCTGTAGGTATTTTCTTAACTAGTGACTGATACAGACAGTGGCCATTTGGCAGGTGGGCCACCCCTGACTGGTGTCCTGGGTTCTATAGAAAGCAGACTGAGTAAGCCATGGGAGCAAGCCAGTAAGCAGCATTCCTCCGTGCCTCAGCCCCTAGGTCCCTGCTCTGTTGAGTTCCTGTCTGATGTCCTTCAATGATGAATAGTGATGAGGAAACATCAGCCTAGTAACCCTTTCCTCCCATTTTGCTTTGTCCTAGTGTTTCATTAGAGCAGTGTAACCTTGACTAGGATACCGGGTCAGACTAGTGTTGCTTGTATGTGTATGTTTTGGGGCTGACCACTTGGTACTGGATAAACAGTCAGGATGTTCATTCCTAGGAAGTCTAGTTGCCCTCTCTCAGTAGTCACTAAATGTCATAGCTCTTCACCTATTAATGGGCCCCATGAGCTTTCTCCCACCTATGTTGGGAGTCAACTGTGTCCGAGTTGTCAGTCTTACTTAAACAACCATGTTTCATGGGTGTAGTTTCACTACTGTAGCTAGAAAGCATAATCTCACAGTTAGACTTCCTGGTCTTTTGCTCTTAAAATCTCTCTGCCTCCTCTTTCACAGTGTTCCCTGACCTTAAGTTTGGGATTGTGTTGCAGACATATCAGCTAGAACTGGGGACAATGAAATCAGGCTTTCTCTGCATTTTGAACAGTTGTGTCTTCTGTAATGATCTCTGCTTCAAAAAGAAGCTTCTTTGATGAAGGGTGAACTTACACTTCTCTGTGGGTCTGAGGACACAGCTTAGAGTGGAGTTAAAAATTACACTGGTTTAGAACAGCGGCAGCAGTCGGTCTCCTCTAAGATTCATTGCTTCCCTAGGCAAGTATGGTTGGTTAGTTTGACAGTAACAGCATGTTTCCTCTCCTGTTGATGCAGAAAAGGTCTAAAAACAAAACAAACCAAAAACCCAACATTGCCTTCTTGATAAAAGTCCTAGAGAGAGAAGACTGGAGACAGCACACTTCAACATAATAAAGCGGTATACGACCCACAGTCAACTTATCTGAAATGGTGAAATCTTTGAGGCAATCCCATTAAAATCATGAATTAGACAGGCCTATTCACTATCTCCTCTTCAATGTAGTGTTCAAAATACCAGTTAGAGCAGCAAGACAAGAAAAGTAATTAAAGTGATACAAATAAAAAATGACTGAAATTATGTCTATTCCAATACATATTATACATAAGAGATTAAAAAATTCTACCAGAAAAAATCTAGAAAAACCAACATTCAGCAAAATAGCAGAATACAGAATCAGTTTACAAAAATCATAGCCATTCTTACACCTACAACAAATGTTCTGAGAAACAGATCCTGGATATATCCTATCATAACAGCCTCTAAGAAAATGACATATGTAGGAATAAACACAATCAAGGAAGTGAAAGACTTCTATAACAAAACTTTGAATGCCCATAGAACGAGATTAAGGAATTACTCTAGAAAGTGGAAAGACGCTCCCATGCTCATGGACTGACAGTATTAATACTATAAAAATAATCACTCTACCAAAAGCAATTTTACAGATTCAGTGCAACCTGAGTCAAAGCATTCTTCACAGAAATAGAAAAAAATCTCCCAATTCACATAGAATTCAGAAAAGACCCTGATAACCAAAGGAACCCTGAGCAAGAGATAAAGCTGGAGGATTAACATTTCATTATTTCAAGATATATTACAGAGCTACTGTAATAAAAATAGCATGGTACTGCACACACACACACACACACACACACACACACACACACACACACACACCAAGACCGATGGAACAAGAGAGAGACTCAAGCATGAGTATACATAACTACACACATCTGATATTTGATGAAAATGGCAAGAACATGCTCTGAGAACAGCATCATCTTCACAATATGCTAAGAAAAAGGATGTTCACACACAAAAGAATGAAATAGACTCATATCCACCACTGTGCATGAAAATAAATCCCAATGATGAAAGTCATGAATGTGAAAGCTGAAACCCTGAAACTTCCAGAAGAAAAACAAATAACACTCTGCAAAATATAGGCTTATGAGAGACTTTGAATAGGACTCCATCTGCCCAGGAATTAAGCCTAGCAGTGACAAGTGGAACCTCACAAAATTACTGTGTGTCTCTCAGAATAAGAGACTCAAAAGCATGATGTGGATGTTGCTGGGCATCTGGTGAGGCCTCACACTGGTATCATCACATGTAAGAAAGAGCAAGTGGATCAGCTCAGGTCCTTCTCCTCTTCTTATAAAGCCACTGATGCCATCACAGGGCCCCATCCTCATGACCTCATCTGAGGATTGACCTCTAAATGACCATTAATGAGTGAACTGAAAGGTAAATTTGGAATATAGCAGGGTGAGCCAAACTATAGCAGCACCTGTAACCTCTCCACTTTCAGATGCAGAAACTAAAGATCAGAGAGGTTCAACTAGCAAGCAGACTGTCTCAGGCTAACTTTTCTCATTTGTCCTGTTATAGGTCTCTCCAGAGAACGTGAGGAGAGAATTTTAATCTAATCCTCATTGATGAATTAGGTCAACAGAATGTGGAATGGGGGTAGTGGGAGAAAGGAAGGGAGGATGCCATATTAATGTTCTTGGTTTAGTCCTGAGGGGCATAAAATTGGCATGGCAGGTCCCTTGTATTTCTTCCCTTCCCTGATCAGCACCCATTGAGTGGAGAATGCTCTCATGGATCCCAAAAAAGTGGGTAGTGGGGGGATCTGTGCCAGACCACTTTCCATCATTATGACAAAATGTCAGAGGTGAGCAACTTAGAGGAGGAGAACTCAGCTGACTCGTGACTTCAGAGATTTCAGCTCACACTCTCTTGCTTTAAGCCTATGATGAGGTAGAAACATCATGCCGGAAGGACATGACAGAGGAAAACTGTTTGCCTCACGGTGACCAGAAAGCAGAGAATATTTGAGAAAGGCACCAGTAGCAAGATATACCCCAGTGAGTCACGTCCTCAAACTCTACCGCCCGGCCCCCTACAAGGTTTCTACCACTACCCAGCAAAGCCATCACACTATCAATCCATCTATGTACCCACCCATGGGTCAGAGCCCTCACAATCCAATAACATTCCAAAGTTCCACCCATGAACACTTGTGGGGAGAGACCAGCCCCTTCATGCCTTTGGGGAATATTGTCTATGAAAGCTATAACAGGTCATGCTGAGTGCTCAGAGGACAAAGACTCTTGCCTCCCTCTGAGGAGCTTCAAACGAGAAATGGAATGTCTCTGCCTCCTTCCTTTTTATGTCAGGAAGAGCCACATGACTCACAGAGCAAATGTCGTGGTCCACCAGTCATGGCAGACATCAAATGCTTTGCATTCTCAGTGGATTTAAGGTTTTCATGTGGCCTGAGAAGTAGGATTCTTATCTCTCATTACACGTAAAACAAAGCCAAGGCTTAGGAGGTGTGGGTGATCTGTCCTTAGGTGCAGAGTTAGAAAATGGTGGAATTGGACTCAGATTCCAGTCCTGACCTTCAGCCATCTTGATAGTCAGCTTCCTATCAGGAACCTAGAAATTGGGTACCTAGTCCAATTTAGACACCAGGAGCTCAGCATTGATCAAAGGGGCAGCAGACACACTGTTACTGTCTGAGAAGAGACCAGGCAAAAGTGATGATGCCTGAGAACCTGCAAGTTCCAGTCTCACAGGAATTACACTTGCCCCATCTCCCCTCACTTATCTCCTCTCATCTGTCTTCCTTCCTTATCTGTCTTCCTTCCTTATCCTCCTTCCTTCCTTCCTTCCTTCCTTCCTTCCTTCCTTCCTTCCTTCCTTCCTCCTTCCCTCCATCCCTCTCCTTCCCTCCCTCCCTTTTTTCCTTCCTTTCTCTCTCTCTCTCTTTTTCCTTGCCTCTTTATCTCACATCTATCACTCAAAAATATTTAGAAGCCCCTTCTGCTAGGTGCCAAGCCCAGTGCATGATGCTTATTACCTTGTAGATGTGAAGCACTACTTTACAGGATTTAAAGGTTCTCTAGGTAGTGGTACACAGCACACAGACACTCAGAGAGAGGAAAGATAAAACTCTACTATATCTCCAGCTGGGGAAATGTGTGCATATGTGCACGTGGAGGTCAACATTAAGTATCTTCTTAATGTTCTTTATCTTATTAATATTATTGTTGTTGTTATTTTTGAGATAGGGCCTCTCACTGAACCTGGAGCTCACACATTCTGCTACACTGGCTGATCAACAAGCCCCAGGGATCTTCCTATACCTACCTTCCTAGTGCTGCGATTACACGTGTGTTTTGCTGCACCTGGTATTTTTAGCCGTTGAGTCAGGTCCTCAGGCTGGCACGGCAACACTTTACTGACTGAGTCAACTCCCCATGCTTGTGCTGAGCGCTCAGATTTTCTGTCTCAGTTTGTCCTCTGTGTATTGGAGATGATGGTAACAATGCCCCCCTATCTCATAGATCAGAAAGAAGAAAGAAATGATTAATGTATCAAATCCTTAATAGAGTTCCCAGGAAAATATTTCTATTCAGTAAGCTGGGACTAATACTATTAATATAATTGTCCTTATCATTAAGGTGCAGAGCTTGCTGTGGGAAAACTTATAACGGGGTTGAAGAGCACAGAGGTTGGACCAAGAAGTATTCACTATGAGGTTGCAGAACCCAACTTACCGTTATAGAGTGTGCTGTACAATAGATGTATCTGCAAAGAGGAAGAGGAAGTCTCAACTGAGGAATTGCCTCTAGCAGGTTGAGCTGTAAGCAATTCTGTGGAGCTTTTTTTTTTTTTTTTTTTTTCTGAAACAGTATCTCATTATATAGCTTTCCCTGACCTGGAGCCCACAGAGATCTACCTGCCTCCTGACGGCTGAAATTAAAGGTATGCACCACCACAATTAGTTTGCCACATTTTGTTATTAATGATTAATGAGGGAGAGACCAGCTCTCTCTAGACAGTGGCATCCATGAACAGATGATCCTGGGTTGTACATGATAGAAGATTGAGAAAGTCATGGGAAACAAGCCAATAAGCAGTATTCTTCCATGGCTTCTGCTTCAGTTCCTGCCTCCAGGCTCCTTCCTTGGTTTCCTCAATGGACTGTGACTCTAGACATGTAAGCCAAAAGTCTTCCTTCTCGAGTTGCTTTTGGTCAGTATTTATCATAGTATAGAGAACAAACTAAGTCACAAGATCGTAGTAAAAAGCATGTGTGAGTGGACCCTTCCAGCACCGGGTGGGCTAGCCTTCTGGGAGAGGTGAAAGTTTATCCTGCCATTGGAAACCCAAGGCAGCTGAATGAAGTGGCAGAGCAGACCCCTTGCCAGCATGGGAACGCCCACATGGGAGGGGACCAGAGATGGGCTTTGGGAAGAAGCAGTGCCACAGGTAGAAAGCAGGGCTACTCTCCACAGAGGCAGGCTCAGGAGTTGCGTTTATAGAGTCCTTTAGGAGGGAGGAAGCCTGCTAGGCTATGTTGTTTCTATGCCCAGCATTAGCATTTCTATGTGTATTTCCACAGGGCTAGGGCACATGTAACCTAAGAAGGACTAAATAACTCCTCAAGAACAAACTACAGGGATGGCAGGGGTCTTGATCTTCTAGGCTTCCACTGTGTCACAGTGACTCCCACTTATACTTGGTGGCACTAAAGAACTTGAACTTGATGGGTGCTTGCTCAATTGTCTGAAATGTGTCTGGCATCTTGAGCCTACTTGCTTTCACCCAAATTTTCCAGGGCAGTCAGTCTTAAGCTGTTCTTCATTAACTAATTGATTGATTGATTCAGTCAGTCAGTCAGAAATACCTATAAAGAATTTTAATGCACTGGGCCTTGCAGATAGCACAATTATAAGCATTCTTGCTAACAAGGACTTCCTCATCTGGTCGGGGAGATAAGCATCTCATGGCTGAGTGTGGGCAGCACAAGGTTGCAGACTGTGTTTGGGCAGGGCTTAGTGCTGTGTGGACTTGATCTTTCTAGATCCATATTTCTTAGCCCTCCTTTGCTGAGATTGGCGGCTTTATTCTTGGTCAGAGGCAGGGCCCCCTGGTGGTACAGGTTTTAATGAAACCAACTAGACTGGCTGTCTTGTGGAGGAGTTTTGCTTGCTCCTATAAAAGTCTCCTTGACTGGCTGAATAGACCATAGCTGAGCTCCACGGCTTTCCATGCTGCCCTGGAAGGGGTGGAGTCAAACATGCTTACACTTCCAGACTACATTTGAAGGCTGGTTCCCTAAAACATGGGGTGCTCCTTACTCGACAGTAGCCGAGTAAATGCAACATACAACCATGGGTACAAGAAATGCTTTCTTCATGATCAGGGAATATTAGAAACTAAAGAAGTGGCAGGGTTGGCATGCTAAGTTCATGCATCATCTGGATTTTACCTTTTGTGTCATCCATCTCACAGATTTGTAAGACTTTAAGAAATGTATGTTTTAAAAAAATGTCAAGGAAAGAGGGCTCGGGTAACATGATCATTGCACATTGCATGTATACATAGCTATGTCACAGAAAATCCCTTTAATTTATACAATTTGTGCTTGTTAATGCCTGTAATAATAATGCAGAGGAAAGAAAAAAAGAATTCTTGAGAATTCCTGGCAGGAATGGGAGGCTGTGATGGCCCTGTGTGAGTCACTGATGGCCACAATGTTAGCACTTCACAGGCTAGCTCTACGAGTGATCCTTCCCTCATTTCTGTATCTGTCATGTCACTCCCTTCCTGCCTTTGGGACTTGTTAAGGTACCCAGGGTTGTGCTGAGCAGTCACTTGCTCATGAAGTCCATGAGCACAACTGCAATTATAACAACAAGGAGAACCAGGGCGACACTCAGACAGTTTCTGGGGATCATTATAAACTATTGCTTGATATTAGCTACTAAGCATTTCATTGGTTACTGGGATATAAAGAGGGGATAGAAATATGACTTAACTTCTGAGAACTTTGAAAAAACAACAACTTGATTTCCACACAGGGAAAAAAAGCAGTGGCGTTCACATGCCCAGTTGACATATTGGAAAGCAGGGAGTACTTGGGCCACTGCTAAAAAACTTCAGCTCAAGGGAGGGGAAGAGAATGCAGGTGATAAGAGGAGGAAGGGAAAACAATGGATCAGGAAGGGTTAAATGGGTGGAGTGGGGCAAGGTAGAGGGGGAGGGATAACCAGCTCTAGAGACCATTAAGAAGCCACATGGAAAGCCACTGCTGTAGACATTTTCTAAAATATATACATATATAAAAAGGGGGTTAAATAGAGTCACCCTATATGGGGGTGGGGCAATGCTTCTCCCAAATACCATGGGTTATCAAATAAAGAATCCAGTGCAACTGTGCGTTGCCTCTTTTTGAGTTGTTGGTCAGTGAGGTCCCATAGATTTTTCTCAACACTACAGGCTGTTGCCCTTGCTCTTGGTTACCCTCTAGAACTTGGCAGTCAGATGATATTGCTGAAGACACCATGTATTTGAGTCACAGAACATGAATATATATCAAGCTGGTACCACCCCGGAAGCTTCATCCTACTGGCTAGATGTCACAGTGTTGGAAGGTGCTGTGCAAATAGGGGAAAGTTACCTAGCTGTGAGCCTGCTAACTACAATAACAACTGTCTGGTAAGATGTGTCCACCTTGCTCAATATTGGCAAGGAAGCCGTGCAAGCAACCAATCATTTTCTGATTGATTTAAGATCCATATCGCACAAGACAGAGTTCATGCCTGGTACTGTTAACTGGGTCAAGAACCCATTACCTGGTACATCATAGGCCTTAGGGGAGGGCTTGGGTCTAAGTGAGACATCTGGGTTACTGTGCCTTAGAAATCACTATGGCAGAGGGGTGGAAAGATTGTAACAGTCAGAGGTAGTAGAAGATCTCAGCAACATGGTGTTTTCTGGCATGACAACCCCATGGCACACATGAGTTCACAGCAGCTGTGACTGCATGCCCAACCAAGCCAGCCAAAACTCAACACAGACTAGGAGGGCTCATGAAGTCACTCGTAGCTGAGGAGCTGTTGGCATTTAACAGCTTGGGAGGGTGAGTCAAATTTCTTCAGGATGTGGCTCCTGAGAGGCTGCCTATGCTCGGGTAGATTGTCTACACCTATGAACACACAGGTAGCGTTGAGCAGAGTAACACTGTAGACCTGTGTTTAGAAAAAGAGCACCTGAAGTTGGGAGAGAAGAATGGCTAGGGGTGTGAGGGAAGAAGTAAAGGAAGGGAACTGGGGGTGTATTTGATCAAAAACACATATATACGCATGCCATTCTCAAACAAAATAATTAAGAGAAATTACAGTTGCACCATGGGAATTATAAAGTCTTGTGTAGCCCCAGATGGTCTCCTACTTGATATGTAGCCGAGGATGATCTTCAACTTCTGATTTTCCTCCATCAACATCTCAAATGCTGGGATTACAGGCATAAGCCATCGTGTTTGTTGTAAGTTCTTTTTAAGGATTTCACGTATGTGGGAAATCATGTGACATCTTGCAGTATTTGTCTTCTGTGCCTAGAATATTCATTTAACATTATGATCATGCTGCCTCAAGTGACAAATTTATTATTTTTATGGCTATATGGTATTCATTTATGTATGTATATGCAGTGCCCAGGGACACAGACACACAGACACACACAGACACACACAGACACACACACACAACACACACACACACACACACACGCATGCACGCAGCACGCACGCACGCACGCATGCACACACACACAGAGCTCTTTTACACATTTATTTGCTGATGTTTGACATTTAAGTTGAGTCTTTGGGTAGAACTACTTTTTACATTGGTGCAGAATCTAAAATTGCTAAGCCCATAGAAGTGGAGAGTAGATTTGTGGCCACTAGAGGGTGGAGAGCAGAGGGAAGACATGGGTAGGGACAAAGCCATGGCTAGACAGAAGAATGTGTCCTGCTGTTGTACAGAGGGGTGATATAGCTAACAATGATGCATCCCATAACTTATAAATAGTCACAAAATAAGAGTTTGAATGTTATTATTGAAAACAGATGATAAATGCTTGAGCTGAAGGAATAGCCTGAGCATGCTGAGCTAATCATCACACAATGAACACACGTGCTGAAATGTCATACTGTGCCCCATAATACACACTAATTGTACATATCTGTCGAGTAATGTTTAATGAAAATGCATCAGTGGCATCACAGATGAGAGCTTCTCTTCTTCAAAGAAGCTTGTCCTTGATGTCTGTTTGGCAAATACAATTTGTTCTTAGAAATGTACAAGATATTTTTTTTTAACTGCATGTCTCCCATATTAATGAAAAGGAGAACATTTTGTAAATGTAAGCAGGAACTTTTCCAAGTTTATATAAAATCTCCTCCCAGCTCCTGTTTCTGCACAAAAGTCTCTCTAGTAATTCTTGGAAGTCGGGTGTGTAGTCTTATCTTTTTGACATGCCTCGAGGAACATCAACAATGAAGTGGCTAAGGTGAACCCTAGCATGCTTAAGGAGGCCACCTGTCCACCAGACATATAGCCCAGAGGTCACACCTACCATTTGAGGCAATCGCCTTCTCTTGCCTATCCTATCTGTGCTCTGGTCTGCTGTGGGAAGTATCCATCCAAAAACAAACTCCTCTAACATTTAGTGGGATATCTAAAGCTATTATCAGGGTAGGGAGGGACAAAAGTCTTGAAGCAAAGGAGTCAGAAACATGGGGTTCTTAGGTCAACTGAGGACTAGCCAATGCTGTTTGATCACCAGGCTCCAAATGACTAATGAATACCCCAACTTCTTGATTCAAAATTTGGATTTGTGTTAAGAGACAGCAAGAGGACCTATCATTTGATAGGATTGGATGCACGTTCATCTGTATTTGATTCTTTCTGAAAAGCTACGAATAAAGCTTTGCCTCATCCTAAAATAAATGGTGTTTCAGAATTAATGAGTGTGGTATTTTTGGAGCAGCCAGGGTGGTGCCCTCTGAACTAGATAATATTCTAATGTTTGTCTTCTTTGTGTGCTGATGGGGCCGATTTCGCATTGCCCATCTTGCAGTCTCATATAACCTCCACTTCTTTTCCACATTTACCCACATTCCAATCTCCACCTGGCTCCTGGGCTCCTGGCCTCTATCTCTGCCTTGTTTTATCTGTCATTATCAACTTTCCCAAGTCTGCAGAGTAGGTCACATGCATTGATGTTAACAGAGAGATGGTCTCAAGCTTCCTACCCATGGTCTTTTATGCTGCTTACTCATGGTCATTTATGTTGTTCTCCTGCACCGATACAGTTATCACAAATTTGTTACAATATGAGGAGAGTAAGTCTCTTTTCACTTTTCCTGGTGCTGTGCTCCTAATGCCAAAATGAATCATCTGGTTCTTCTTGCATCTGTCTAGGAAGCAGACTCCAGGAGAGGACAGGACTACAGGTTACAGTTACTAGTGATGGCTCACTCAGCACTAAAAAATATGTCCATCATATGGTGAGTATTCAACAAACATTTGTCAAATGATCTTAAAATTAACTTTTAATGGTATGGATGTGAACTTATTCTTTCCTAAAGATAAGTAGTATTTTGGATCTTGCTTCTCCTTGATATTCTTTGGTGTGTAGGTTTCGCAGAAGTAGAAATTTTGGTGTCTGTGGACATGGCTCTCCAAGTGTATGCAAGTATACATTTATACCCTCTGTGTACATGATGAGAGGGGGGTCAATAATCTTCCCCAAGAATTATTGTTCAATACCCATCAGTCAGCACACACACACACACACACACACACACACTGTGTAACAATAATAATTAAAGAAAAGAGGCCATGTATTGGAGGGGAGCAAGGAGGGTACACAGGAGGAGTTGGAGGGGGAGGGAAGAGAAAAGAGAAATGATGTAATTATATTTCATGTTATAAATTGAAAAGTAAAATAAAATGAAGACAATGTAAAAATACTTTCTCCCTTCAGCTATTTCTGCTGGGTGTTTTCCCACAGCAGTGGGAAGCAAACAAAACAATAACAAAAACCCCAACTGACCAGTGTTTATATTTCATGTATAGAGAGGGAATTAAATGCTATATGGAGCACCTAGAATGGAGTTAGCCATTATGTATAGCTAGGAAGCTCTTTCCTAAGGGATATGGTGCCCTATGTCATGGGTCTGTCTACATGTGTCTAACTTCATCTGTTGCCCACTATTGAATATTTCTGTCGCTTCTAATGCCTAACCACTCAGAGCAAACGTTCACTTTACTGTTTTTCCAAAGAGGAAACAGAGTCAAGGCTTAACTTTCTGAACAGGTTGGCCATGGTCAGATGGTGGATTTTTGACTGATACCTGCTCTTCCCATCCCATGGCAATGCTTGGTGCCATGCCCAGGCTGAGCATAGCGCAGGCCACTGGCTACATTGTATTGTGACTGTTTCATTAGATGAAATCATGAAAGAATGTTTGGCAAGCTAAATTTTTTGAAGAGAAAGACCAATGTAAACCATTTTGAGCTCTGCTTGCTTCAGGATCCTCCAGAGAGATACCTTCTTGGGGCTGGAAAGGGAGTCATCTTGGAGAGGCAAACATTTTGAGTGTGTCAAGGGCATTTCCTTAGGGAGGTCCAAAGCAGGAGCTGAGACAGTGAGCATTACTGGAACAAAGACTATTAATCTCAGTTTTTGAATTTGAGTTCTATTTCTTTTTTATAATATTTTTATTTATTATTCTTCTCTCATATATCACATCCGGGCTGCAGTCTCCTCTGCCTCCTGCCCTCTCCCAGACCCTCCCCTTGACTTCCCCCACCCCATCCATTCCTCCTCTCTCTTTCCCTTGAGAAAAGGCAAGGCCTCTCAGGACAGCAACCTTCATACAAACAGAGGTGACAAACCTTATTGCAGCTTGAGTTCTATTTCTAACCACGACCACGGATTAGCCCTCATCTCTCTAAATCTGGTTTCCTCATCTGTGAAAAAGCTGTGCTTCCCCTTTCTCTTCTCCTCTCCCCTCTCACATGCTTTATTGTTGTGAGGCCTGAAGGAGGTAACTGATCTAAGTGCCCAACCCAACTGCTCAAGGCAGTGATTAGCACTGGATTCCTGATATTAGTTAGGGAATCTCTAAGGAAGGTTTAAATATTTTTTTCATCTTTCTGGTCTGGAGAAAGTGCAGCCCTGGGAGCTAAAAATCCTTCACATCAGAAATCTGAGCTACTTCTGGTACTCTCTAAAGTGCCAGAGAAGATAGGAATTAAACATTACTTCTCCAATTGGGAAGGCATAAGGAAGTCTGTTCACACCAGCTGACTTCTAACACGCTCATGCCTTCCTCAAACATCTCCTTCCACTGGTGTCAAGATACTCGGCGTCATCATCCGTCCTGAGTGAACAGTGTAGGTTGAGGCATCAGGAGGTCACACAATCAAGGCTGCCTCTCTGATGCATGAGCTTCTGGTCCATGCTGTGCTCTTCTCTATGGTTCCCACATTCTCATCTGGAGTCACCAGCATGCTGTTGTCCAGTCACTGCCAAGAGTAATTTCACCTCTGTTGAACTTAGCCTCAAGATATAGACTAGTTCTGATCTTTATAAAATGAGTATAGGCTGATAGGTGGCCATTTATTTTTGTCATATTTCTGCATCATTCAGATTTTTTGGGGGTGTGTGTGTGGAGCTTAATCACTGTGTCAAGTGTCTATAGTAAAAGCTCTTGTGCTCTCTGAGACAACCACCATGCTTTCTTTCCTCCTTCTTTTTCTCCCCTGGTCCTCTTACCTTCTCTTTTTCCTCTCCCCTCCTTTCCACTTCCTTCTTTCTTCAGACATATACTGTTCAATCATTGTCATTCTAGGAATGTGGCCTTATATTTAAAGGGCAGATCCTATCCTTCATCTACTTATGGTTTCACTAAGGACACATGAAAGTAAAATAATATTCATTTCTTGTCACCCAAGTTTCTAATAAGCTGCTTTACAATAATTCATTGGCCTGTAAACATTGTGTGTTGACTTACAGCACTGTTCTCCAGTTTGAGCTCTGTGAGAATATTCTAGGTTTAGGTTTGAAAGTGCAATTTATACTTTTTTCTTTTTTTGCTCATACAGTTAATGTCACATCCAAGTCCATTGCCAAAATTAAGGTAGTGAAGGTTTATCTTGATGCTTTTTTCCCTGAGAGTTTATAGTTCCAACTGTTCTACTAGACAGCCAGACAGAAATAAGAAATTTCTTGTGTGCTGTCATACAAAGGAATGACTATGAATAATAACTACACACTATATCTTCAACAAGCTGGAAGAGAGGAATTTGAATGTTTTCATAATAAATAAATAATATGTGTTTGAGAAATGGATATATTTACCGGATTTAAAGGTTATATGATGTAAGTATGTGTGAAAATGTGACATGATACCCTTTAATGATATAATGTCATATATCCCTTAAAATAAAGTATTAATGGTGATGACTCCTATAAAGTATTGGGAAACTGCCCAAATGCTATGTAAGCATCAGCTGTAATTTTAACCTCTTTTAGCTTTCTAACCTCTTTAGCTCACTTCTGATTCCCATTGCCTGTCTCTGTAACTCAGGAAATGCCCCACAGATCCTCTTCCCCAGAGTTGGAAGCACCAATCTTCATGCTTCTCACTGGATTCCAGAGCTCCCTGTAAATCCTTCTGAGGTTCACATGACTTCCTTCCCAAGGGATGCAAGACTTGCAGCAAGCTGAGTGACAGGCTGGTCTCCACACTCCAGGACTACTGAATTCTTCCAGTCATTTCCCACCCATTTGTTAAGTGTGGGCTTTGTGTCAGCCCTTGTTCTAGCTGCTGGATGGGACTGGCATTCTGGTGCATGACGACAGACTAAAGATAAATAGAACGGAAAACAATATCTACAAACAAGCCAACTCCAGACTGTGGAGTGCTCTGTGTGGAAATGCGACAGACTGATCTGCAGGCTACTTGAGGTGGGGAGTCAAAAAACACACAGAGAAGTGATGCAGAGACAGACTTGGATGACAAGAAGGACTCGGCTGTGGAAAGGTCAGTGGAGAGTGGTACAGTGATAGGGCAGATAGAGCAAAGAGCCGCCATGGGAACAGAGACCCATGGAAATTCTGCCCTGAGCTTCTTTATGCCTCTGTGAACCCTGCATTTTAGTGCATGTAATAGACAAGAAACAGGTACAGCATCAGCAAGGCTACAATCGCTGCTATAGAGGTTATGAAGCAAACAGAAGGTGGATGTGAGGAGATAGGGAAGGTCCTTCACACACAGCCACTTGTAAACTCTTTTTAAGGAGGGAAGTGTTTGAGCTGTAGTCTGTGCTGTGATTGGAACGTAACATGTTCCCCTCAGACTCACACAGGCACTTGGTCCTCAATTGATAGTGCTGTTTGGGAAGGTTTTGGCACCTTAAGGAGGGGAAGTTGGAGGAAGTGGTTCCCTGGGGGTAGATCTTACTGAAGCTCTATAGCTGAGCTCCACTTCCTGTTCACGCTCTGCTTCCTGACTATGGACGCACTGTACCCTGCCAGTTTCCTGTTCCTGCCACCATGCCTTCCTTACCTTCAGTCATGTCTTCCCTGCTATGTCAGGATGATCCCCTAAATGCTAAACCAGAATAAAATCTCTCCCTTAAATTGCTTGGGCTAGGTATTTTTTCAAGTAACCAGAGACATAACCAAACAACCTAGTGCTCTATACACCACACCAGAGTGTCAGACCACATTCCAAGTGCTTCTGCCTGGTAGTCTGAAGGTGATACACATACCCATGGCCCACGTTGCAGGCTAATATCAACCTCCAGAGGAAGTACATGAATGAAGGCAGGGGACAGGGAACAACTCAGATATATTAAGGAAGTGCTGTGTGGCCCCCCATCAGCTTATGAGGGGTCACCATTGATTGTTCTTGATGTGTGAGGATGCTGAACCTCAGCAACTTCCGATGATCCTATTTCTTCAGCCAGCAGCCTGCTCAGTAGGAGTTGAGGGCTGCTCTATTGGATGCCTAGCTTCTAACTCCAGGGGCTTGTGGATTTGATTCAATCAGCCAGAGTGTTCTGACTGTGTTCTTGCTGGTACCATCTTTCTTGGATTCCTGGCTATAGCCGGCTCCTCCTCCCTTTACATCCCATAGACTCTGGGATTTATTGCTCTTCCTTTCCCTAGGGCTGCCTCCTTTCCTGAGTTTATCCTTTTAGGTAGTTTGAATCCACTAACTTCCTCTTCATAGCCCAGACTGTGGTCCTGGCCAGATAGCTCTCCCTTGAGCTCCTCTCAACCTGTCAAAGAATCTGTTTCAAAAGCATCCTGCTTTCTATCTGTGATCTTCTCCAAATCACCCTCTGGCTCTTTCTCAAATTTCTTCTTTTTTTTCTGAAGGTTGCTGAGGGTTATACTATCAATGAAAAATAAACTGGAAATGTGAGACTTTGGCAGTGTTTCCAGAATTTTACAAACTTCCCAGCTACCAATCGTGTCCCTTCACTCCTCCCAGAGACAGCTACAGAAGTCCTGTTGGAATCAAACTTACTTTATAATTGCTGTGCATCTTAAACCTCCCTCTCCCAAGGCTATTTGAAGCTATACCTCTATAACAGCCAGAGTCCTCTTGAGTCAGCTGGGGGCAGTCTTATTTTCTATGCTTTAATGGAAGACGAATTATTATTAGAAACATTTGGATTTCAATTCACATCTAAATTATGCTCTTTAAAAGTTACTCAAGGCAGGTGGCATTTCTACCTCCCTAAAGAAAGGCAATATTTGTTTCTTTTAGAATTTTCAATTTTGTGGAGCACAGGTTTTTTTTTTTTTAAATCATTTTGACCTAATGATTCTTTGGATTTCCTCAGTGTCTGTTGTTATGTGCCCCTTTACATTTCTGATTTTGTTAATTTGGATATTCTCTCTCTGCTATTTAGTTAATTTAGATAAGGTTTTGTCTATCTTGTTGATTTTCTCAAAGAACCAACTCTTTGTTTCATTGATTCTTTGTATTATTTCTTTGGTTCTATTTATTGATTTTAGACCTCAGTTTTGATTTCCTGTCATTTACTCCTCCTGAGTGAGTTTGCTTATTTTTTGTTCTACAGCTTTCAAGTGTGCTGTTAAGTCAATAGTATGAGATCTAATTTCTTTATGAAAGCACTTAGTGCTATGAATTTTTCTCTTAATACCACTTTCATTGTGTCCCATAAATTTGGCTATGTTGTGCATTTATTTTCATTGAATTCTAGGAAGTCTTTAATTTTTTTCTTTATTTCTTCCTTGACCCAGTGGTAATTCAGTAGAGAGCTTTTCAGTTTTCATGAGTTTGTAGGCTTCCTGTTGTTTCTGTTGTTGTTGAAAAAACAGCTTCAATCCATGGTTGTCTGAAAAGATTCAGGGGTTATTTCAATTTTTCTGTATCTGTTGAGACTTGCTTTATGACAGAGTATATGGTCAATTTTAGAGAAGGTTCCATGAGATGCTGAGAAGAAGGTATATTCTTTTGTATTTGGGTGAAATGTTCTGTAGATATCTGTTAGGTCTATTTGAGTCATAACGTCTGTTAGCTCATTATATTCTCTATTTAGTTTCTGTCTAGATGACCTGTCCTTGGTGACAGTGGGGTGTTGAAGTTTCTCACTAGTAGCATTGAGGTTCAATGTATAATTTAAGCTTTAGTAATGCTTCTTTTATAAATGTGAGTACCCTTGAATTTGGGGCATAGATGTTCAGAATTGAGACATCATCTTGGTGGATTTTTTCCTTTGATGAGTAAGAAGTGTCCTTCCCCATATCTTTTTGATTAATTTTTATTGGAAGTCTATTTTGTGGGACATTAGAATGACTATACCAGCCTGTTTCTTGGGTCCAATTGCTTGGAAAGTCTTTCTCTAACCTTTTATTCTGAGGCAATGTCTATCTTTGATGTTGAGGTGTGTTTCTTGTTGCAACAGAAGAATAGCTACTGTTTTTGCATCCATTCTGGGGATACAGAGCCTGAATTTGTCATTTCCTATATCCTGGCAAGACTTCCAGTGGAGGGATTGGGACACCAATACAGCTGCAAAACCTTTGACCTACAATTTGTCCTGCTTACAAGATGTGTTGGGGGTAGAAGTGGAGCAGAAATTGTGGGAGTGGCCAAGTCAATGACTGGTCTAGTTGAAGACCCATATCATGAGAGGAAGCCCTCCCTTGAGGGCCAGGACCCAGAGGCTGGACTTCCCAGAGACCTAGGATAGAACCAAACATGACTGGCAAAAAAAAATCAATGAGATGATTCTAATAATATTCTGCTATACTCAGATTGTGCCTAGTTCAATTGTTATCAGAGAGGCTTCACCAGCAACTAATGGAAACAGATAAAGAGACCCACAGCCAAACATTAGGTAGCGCTCAGGGAATCTTTCAGAAGAGGGAGAGGAAGGATTGTAGGAGCCAGAGGGGTCAAGGGCTCCACAAAAAGCACACAGAACCACTAACTTGGCCTCATAGGGGCTCACAGAGACTGAACCGCCAACCAGAGAGCCTGCATGTGATTGACCTATGCCCTCTACACATAGGTTACAGTTGTGTACCTTGGTCTTCTTGTGGGACTCCTAACAGTGGAAAAAGGAACTGTCTCTTAATGTGTTGCCTAGTTTTGGAAACTTTTATTCCTAGTGGGTTGCCTTTTCCAGTCTTAACAGGAGAGGAAGTGCCTAGTTTTACTGCAACTTGATATGCCATGGCCGGTTGATATTCATGAGAGGTCTGCCCTTTTCTGAAGAGAAATGGAGAAGTAGATGAAGAGAGAGAGAGGAAAGGTTGGGGGGAAGAACTGGGAGGAGAGGAAGGAAGGGAAACTGCAGTTGAGATGTAAAAACTAAATAAACAAATAAAAAACAAAACAACAACAAAAGAAAGGCAACATTGCTTACTTTGCAAGATTGCTGAAGAACTCAGAATAATGAACAAATGTAAATTGTGGAGAATAATAGGATGCCTCATGACCCTACTTCATCAAGATTTCCCTTTGGGAGTCATTATCACCTCTGACCTCCTTGGCTTGGACTAGAAGAATTTGATGACTTTAGATTGCCAGCCAGAAGCTTCTAGAATTAATCTTAATAGTATAGACTGATAATAAAAAATTCTAGATTACAGGCCAAATTCTCACTCTTGGAAAGTTATTTGCAAATGGCCTTACCTGAAGTCCACCCTCCATCAGTCATTCTTCCTCATACTAAGCTTACTATCTAACTTACATGATGTGAGACTTCACCATCCCTCCAAAGTCTCATGTGTTAGAGGCTTAGTACCCAGCTGGTGACAATATTGGTAGCTGGTGGCATTATTAAGTGGTGGGGCCAAGGGAAGGAATAGAAGTCACTGGAGATGTGACCTTAAAGAGGAAGTGGGGAGCTCATTAGCCCCTCTGTCTGTCATGAGGTGATTAGTTTTGCTTCTCCACATCTTTCCCACCAGTATGTTCTGCCTCCCAAAAGCGATGGACCCAGCTGGCCACTAGTGCAGCTGGAACCAGGACACAAAACCAGTCTTCCCCCTTTCAGGTGTTTATTTCAGGTATTTGTCACAACACACAGCAGATGAACACAACTGTCCTTGTTCCAAGGCAGCACTAATGTTCCTGCTTATTTATTTGCTGGCTATCACAGCACCTAGAGTATGACATACACAACAGTGTGTGCTGGGTTTCTGCCTTACTGTATTCCTGGCAAACACAGCATATTGTTACATATGTTTTCAGATAGAGGTGAGAGTGGAAGCCACGAACCCCTAATTTTTCTTCAGTTCTGACTTTTCTAAAATATTCTGTTCATGGAACCAAAACTTAGACACAGACAGCCTTGCTTTCTTCACCTACATCCAAGTTTCCAAGGAGTCTGTGGTCCTGTCTTAACCTACGGCTGGTGCAGCTGGAACTTCAGACAGTATCCAGGCCTTGCCATGCTCTTTTCTCAGGGCCTTGAAGCCTGAGCCCTCACACTGGAGTCTTATAACAGCTGGGGGTCCAAGGTGGAATGTCCGTACATTCTCTCTGCTCTATTTTAGCTGCATATCAACCACAATCCAAGGTCACATTGGTGCTTGCCTAATGTATAATGGTCCACCGCCTTGATAAGGTCAGCTTTAGAAGAAAGCTCAGGTCTTGTTCCTGCTGCTGCTTCAATGTGGTCATCATCATCATCATCATCATCATCATCACCATCATCACAACTGAGCTTCCCTGACTCTTACTTTCTCATTGACTACATGGGAAATGGAAATAATTTTGTAAGATTTTGCTATAAAAAAAATCTAACAGAAAATACAAACTCAGCAATAATGCTGTATATAACTGACATCTAATCAGTGTTATTGATATTAATATCATCACATTACTGTGTCATTTTATTATATAAGTCATAGTGATGAGTTTTTACTTGAACTTGGTTGAACTGTTTTTGTTCGATAACTCACCAAGCTATAGAAAATGCTAGCCCTGTGGTAAACATCATTCTGGACTGTAGAATGATGTATTTTGTTGTCTCATAGTGAACACAGGGCACAGAGCTTCCTTCACACCCAGAGTATCTCAAGAAAAGGAGAGATAATTAACAACCCCAAACAATAGTTTTATTTATTAAAAAAAATTACATCATTTGGCATATTAATGTAACTGGATATGGAAAAATTTGCCAGCCATTGTCTGGAATATTTCTCACACTTTCTCTCATCCTGCCAAACCATGATATCCTCAGAAGTTCTTACAGCCAGCCTGGTCACATTACCTTCATGGATCCATCTCCATTAGTTACCCTGGGTTAGGTACTTCTGTCTGTTATGAATTCCTCTTGGTTCCAGAAGTTCTCTGAGTGGCTTCAGAAGGAATAACAGGGTATCTGGTGGGTGTCATGCTTTCCTCAGAGCATAAAGATATACAAGGCTAGATTATCCCCCTCAGTGGGAACAGCACGTCTCCTCAGTGAAGGGCAATTTTCAGCTAAGTGCATCTTATTTGAGACTCTAAGAATGGCAGTTTAAGCAAATGCAGGGGAGAGAAGTGCATATGAAAACTATCCTTTGAGAGCCTGTGGCTAAACACATCAGCCGCTGAGGTACAGTTTCCAGGTAATGATAGCCCAACTACCGCTTTCAGCAGAGGCAGCATCCAGGGAGGGGCCGGGGCCCTGGGGTTGGGTTTGCTCTCATTGATTTTCTTTATAGATCAGTTTGATATGAGATGTTATAAGGTTAATTTTGGATGATTAACTCCTCCATATCGGGATATTTGATTTAGTTCTCTTTCAGACACTTTCTCCCCATTGATTTTCAATATTGTACTTTCTGAGATGGAGGTAAATAGCTTCAGCAAGGACTCCGAGAGCAGAGTTCTCCCTGGCTGCCCTGTGTCCCACTCAAGCAGCCTTCCTGGACAGAGACAACAATGTATAGCTAGCCATGGGAAATCCCTGCCTTCTGCCAGTCTAGAGAGATTGGCCAGATCTGTGTGGTGAAAAGCAAGAATAAAGAACTTCACAGTGTGTGGAATCTGGGTTTGGATGCCAGTCTTGCCAGTCAGTGATTGTTCTTGGCAGGTCATGTGCCCATTATGACACCTGGTTCTACATAAGTCAGTATAGAAGTGTGTGCCTTTGGGCCTAGCATCCAGTGTCTCTTCTTCTGGTACTAGAACTATGATTTTCTTCTGAGCAGCATGCACTCACTGTTCCTAATGCATTTCTCTTTATACACTCCAGGCCCCCTCATCTCACTCTTCCTCTCACTGACTCTTACTCAGGACCAGGGGTCTTCCTTTTTCAGCAAGCTTCTTTCTTTCCACTGGATCATAAACTTCATGATGGAGAGACAGCATCTATCTTGGCCAACATTGCTGTACATAGTGCCTGAAACACTGTAGACTCACCCTGGACATTTTTGAAAGACCAGTGAAGATCAGTGAACAATTCTAGGTTGTCAGAAGATGGTATGAGCATAGAGATAATTGAATTCTAGTACTGTGGCACAGGATTCTGATGGTAGATTAGCCTGACTTCTCATCTCCCACCTGACTTCTTGTTTCATCTGACAGTCCCTGCTGGGTACTATCTGTCTTAGAATGTTCCTGGTACTTGGCTGAGGCTCTTTCTCTTCATCCTCCCTGACTTCCTACCCTGCCAAGCCAGCATGAATGAATTGGAAACTTTAAGTACTCTTTCAACATCTAGAGCTTCAGGTAGTCAAGCAATTGCCATAGCTTCCACTAACTGATCAGTATGTGTAGATACTCTAAAATGTTCTACTTACCATGATCTTTGCACAACCCCATGTTAGGATGCATATTATCATCATCCTTATTTTATAGATCATGAGTTCAAGGAGGTAAATAACCTGCCAGACTGTGTCTGTTTAGCAGGTGCTGCAGGTGGAGTTCCACACGTTGACTTCTATTCTATAATATGTCAGGGTCAAGGTTGGATGTCATGCTCATCACTCCTCACCAGCCAGTCTCTGGCCTTGATCCTCAAAGCTTTAAAAGACCCCAGGATCCATATTGGAACCCTTAAACACTCTTTCAGGATCTATTTTTCTCTTGCTCGGTTCTGCTAGATCCTTGATAATGTCTCTCCATGGTCTTACTTTGCCCTGTAGCTCAGAGTAGGGGAATCACTACAACTAGTTTTCTGGTTTTTTTTTTTTTTTTTTTTTTTTTTTTTTTTTTTTTTTTTTTTTTTTTTTAACTATAGCTGTGGTGGCCATGGTGCTCTCCTTCTGAGTCTTCATTATCTGACTTGGATATCCAAAGTCACTTGCTTTATACTCATCTCCAACCCACACCTTAGAATTAGGAGTACTATGCTTACACTGCTCCCTGCCTCCTTCAGAAGCTGTGTGTTACTGAGCTCTTCCTCACTGGAGGCTATACTAGGAGCCACAGCCTCTGGATCTTATGCTGAAAAGATGCTTTAGTATTTGCCTTGCATGAGCAATGGGCTTTCCATGTGTGAGCTCTTTTCACATGATTCCTTTCCAAAACTCATGAGGTGGAACAGCCATGATTCTGTGTTGAAGGTGAGCATTCTGAAAGTCACAGTTGTAAAACAACTACATGTTTTCTACGATAAAGCTATGATAAAGTTTATTTCTGATGCACTGTTTCTTACTTGACTGCATAGATGTCTATATTTCCAGGTGGAGCTTCCTGGCCCTTCAGACTGCAGCCAACATTCTCTGGCCTATGGTGTCACCAACCCTCCTTGTTCCCTGCCCACACCCTCTCACCTTAAAGGACATGATCAGAGGCCCCTTTATAGCTCTTCTTGACTGAACTTGTGGAGGATTTCTATTTATCTGAAGGGACAGGCCAGAAGCAACAATGACAAAGGTAAAAAAAATGACTGTTTTTAAAGACTCAGAGGCCTGTGTCCTTGCGTTTTGTATTGGTCATTGGGTTGTTCTCAGGTGAGTCATTGAGACCTTATGGGAATCTGAATTTGAGATCGCACATAATCCCTTTTTCTCAGTGTTTCTTGCCCATAAACAATGGTCAGACAACAACCCACTCCCTACCACTCAGCATATCCATTACATAGAAAAAATGTTTTGAAGTTTGTATAACTTTCCTCCATGCCTTGGTCTAGCAGAGTTGAGGAGGTCCATGAGAGAAGAGCAAATCAGAAAATTACAAAGTAAATAGTCAATAGTCAGATCTGAGTTCATATAGGCTCCCCATTCCTTTACTACAAATGCTCAGGCAAGTCAACCTATTATCTAGATGTGTAGTTGATGGTAGTAGTGGTGGTAACAGAGATGGTGGTGGTGATTGGTGGTGGTGGTAGTATTAATAATGTTGGTATTGTGGCAGTGGTTGTGCTAGGATGGTGATGGTAATAAGGATGATAGTAGGGTGGTAGTGGTGGTGATGATGTGATAGAGATAATGATGGGGTAATGGGCAAGGGTGGTTATGATATAAGTAATAGGAATGATCTTGATGATGGTAGTAGCAATAGTAATTTTGATGATAGTCATGACAGTAGTGGCAGTAGTGATGATAATGGTGATGATATTGCCGATAAAGATGGTTACTGTTGCTGTGGTGGTGGCAGTGATGGTAGGTCACAGTGGTGATACCGATAGTGGTTATAGCATTGACGCTGATGATGGTGATAGTAGTGGTGGTGACAATGGTGATAGAGGTTGTGGCTTTGTTGGTGGTTGGTGATAGTAGTGGCACTAGTGATAGAGTTGGCAATGGTGATGATGCTGCGATGATGTTGGTGGTGGCATTGGTGGTGATGATAATATTAGTGGTGACCATGGTGGTCATAAATGGTGGTGGTGGTGGTGGTGGCATTGGTGATGGTGAAGGTAGTGGTGGGTAATGGTGGTGGTAGATGATAATGGTGGTAGTGATGGTGGTCGCTGTAAACAATGGGGATGGTGGTATTGGTGATGGGTTGCTTTGATGATGGTGCTGATAGTGTAGTAGGGGTGATGACAGTGGATGAATACAGATGGAATGGCAGGGCCCTCTAGAAATAGTGTGGAGGAGATACATCTCTGTAAGTCAGGAGTGGAAGAAGGATGTTTTGTGAGAATTTCTCAGGAGAAATGATTCCTGGAAAATGAAGGGGAAAAAAAAGGTTGAGACATGGAGTTAAGTTGAGATATTTTTCAAAAGTCTGAAGTGCCACCCCTAGATCATGAAGCAAGTTGGGGGTACCCTGTGGTTGGACAATGTTTTCTAACACTGAAGTTGGTATCAGACCTCAAAACCAGGCAGGGAAAGTTAGAGCTGTTTGTTTACATGTTAGTATATGTTGAGTAGTGAATATCATATAGAAAATAAAATTTAATTGCACAGTCCACTTTCACTTTTTTACAACATGGTTGACAAGTTTGGGCAACAAATGTATTCTGTCTTCATTAAAATGATGTGACTCTTGCTCACATTATCAGGTTTCTATTTCTGGTTCTTGAAATCATTCCAACACATTCCATACCTTTTCCTGCAATTATTTCTGCTATCTGAACTTCAAAAGTCTTCCTCTCTTCCCAAAGCCAAGATGTCCTACTTCTCAATGTCTTCCTCTGACTTCTGTCTGAATGTTCTCACCCATCTAGTGGTCACATTGGACTCTGTTCTCAACTCTGACCTGGCATATTCCTTGGTGTGTGTATGCCGGGGGTTGGGGGTGGTGGCTTATCAAGCCTGTGCTCTTCTTGTCACTCTGGGGTGGGTGTGGATGTCCTAAAGTGCTGTTCCTTCCTGCTGTGCTGCTCTGTGTGGCACCTTTGCCACATGGAACTGTGTAACGTGGAGACACCTTTGTTTAAAGCCCTCAAAAGACCGATTCAGATGTGTGAACCTGTTAAGACAGAGTTCCAAAGTCCACAAAAGCTGGTGCCTTACTGCTTCTGACCTTACAAATCACACTGCCAACTCCACCCATCTCCCTGCATTAGTGATTATTTGTGCTGAACCAGGAGTACTGGTGTGGGCCAACCCAAAGCTTGTGAAATTGAGGTCACTTGGCTCCTAATCAGAGTTCAGACACCAGCTGGGAGCTGTAAAAATTTCCTTCCCAGAGCATCAACTTGGAGGAGGCCCAGAGTACATCGAAGACAGAAGTGAAGTCTGACACCCACACAGGTCCCGGGATGGGATGAAAATGGCTGCATCCCAGCGAGGAGAGTCAGAGGTCTGGTTGTAGAAAGCAGCAGGGACTGGAGCTGGCAAGCATCTCACTGTCCAAGGTCACACAGCTCACATCATTATGAGTGTTACCTTCATGGAAATCTTTTGCACAGTAATCAAGGTCTAGAGAACATACTGAGTTGCATTTGTACTCATCCCCTCATAATGTGGTCAGCAAAACTCCAGAAGGCCTTTTCCATCTTCCAGCACTGCTTGCTGTGTTTTGTGGGTGCATCACAGAGAAGGGGAGCAGACTGCACTCAGATCTGAAACTCACTTGTCTGTATCACACACTCACCCCCTGGGGCACTAGCACACCCCATTTTCAGAGCCTGTGGTTTTTGCCCACTCTTTTTTGCCATCACCAAGATTTTTCACCTGCCTTCAGTGCCCTGACTTTTTGCCGAGCCTTTGCTTGTGGCTTTTTTGCCCTTATCCTTTGCCTTGATTTATCACCTGAATTGTTGGACTGACAGTTTTTGGGGTTTTGTTTTGTTTTTGTTTTTCGAGACAGGGTTTCTCTGTGTAGCTTTGCACCTTTCCTGGAACTCACCCTGTAGACCAGGCTGGCCTCAAACTCACAGAGATCTGCCTGGCTCAGCCTCACGAGTGCTCGGATTAAAGGCGTGCGCCACCACCCGCCTGGCTTGGACTGACATTTTAACTCAGCCTTTTTTTTTCAGGAATTTCTTTGCTGGCATTGAACTTCTCTTCTGGCCCTGGGAATGGGAGAATGTCTAAGACTGGGGTCTGTGAGATTTATTTCACAGGCACTGGTCAAATGAAATATCATGAAGGGCTCATTCTCTCTCTGTAAGTCCTGCTTTAGGGAGAATTCTCATCTCACCTCAATAATTCAAACTCCAAGATCTGCCAGCCTCTGTCTCCCCAGTACCCTACCACACCCAGATCTAAGCTTTTCTTTAGTTCCATTTCACAAGTTGGAAACCTAGCTGGATAGGATTTTGGCCTGAGACCACCCTTTATTCCATTTCTTAATCCATTTACCTCTTGAACATAGGTTTTAGCTCTATTCCACTTCCTGGTGCTCTTTTTTCTCCTGAAAATTTTCATTTCTAATTTACCCCTGCTCAGCTTGCTTGTTTTTATTATTACAAGTTTTCATTAGAGTTACCACTAAAAACCATATGACAGAGTCTGTACTAGGCTCTTTTCAGATTTTCCTCTGCCAACGGAATTAATCCGAAATTCTTCACTTTAGCCTCAGGCAGACTCTTCAGACAAGTGCAAAAGGCTGCCATTTTATTCACCAAAACATCTTGAGTACAATCTCTAGGCAACATACTAAAACTCTCCTCTGAAAACCTCTGAGTGAGCCCCTCATAGTTCACTGTCTTTCATGCTCCTACTAGTATGGCCCAGTAAGCAGTTCCTAAAGCATTCCACGGCTTTCCAAACCCAAAGTCCAAATTCCTTCAAACAAACACGTGGTCAGGACTATTACAGCAATACCCCATCACTGGTACCAACTTCTGTCTTAGTTACGGCTTTCATTGTTGTGAAAAAGATACCATGACCATGGCAACTCTTATAAAGTAAAAACATTAAATCGGGGTGGCTTTGCTTACAGTTTCATGTGTTCAGTATACTGCTATCATGGTGGAGCATGGTAGTGTACAGGCAGACAGTAGTTGAGAGTCCTACGTCTTGCAGGCAACAGGAAGTCAACTGCCTCACTGACCATAGCCAATAACTACTTGTAACCAACACCCCTTAAATGATGACAAACATCCATGACCCACCAAATGACCAAAACCCACCCACCCACCTCTTGGGAATGTGGGTGTCATGTTCTTAAAATATGGGCTGATGGCATCTTTAGAACACCCTGAGAAAACTGGAATAATGATCAAGTCCTGGGAGATCTAGCTGTATCATTTGTTGTCTAGTCTCTGTGAGATGGAAAAATGCAGGACTTATCAGAAGTCCTGCTTCGAGAAGTCTAAGAGGCTGGTTCATCTTAACTCACCACTTTGAAGTTGTTCTGGATGCAGATTTTTGGGGGGGAACTGCAACAGAGGCATTTTGAGAGGCTGGATCACCTAGGCTACCCATTTTCATTGGTGTCTGGTCCTCTTGTTCTGAAAACACATAAACTTATAAAGGTAACACACATATCTGCATTAACACAAGTATGGAATGTGCAATGTGCACAAGTCAGCTAAAGATGATCTCTGTTTCTATTATTGAGCAGGTAAAAGACATCTGTCAACTTTATAAGCCTGCTTGGACTGCATAACCAAAGTGTGATATAAATCTTGATCCATGCCATACAGAAGGATGGCACATAATAATGAGTCATGAGGACTCTGTAGCCAAAAGATTTATCATGTCTCATCTAGTCTCAGGGCTGTTCCCATGTTTATGGGTCATCATATATGTCACCTGTCTTGTAGTTTTTCTTGGTTTCTTCCTTCATGTCTATAGCCAAGATTTTTAGGAGGTCTCCCTGATCAAATCTGATCTTGATTAACTTTGAAGGAATCCCATAGCTTTTCATTTCCTGTGGAAAAAAGCATAACCTCTCCTCCAACACAACACATTTCCTGACTTTCATTCTAAAGTTAAGATATTATTAAAATATATAGGCTGATTTAATTCAGTAGTTTCCCCTACAATTCAATATCTCTTACCAGGAGCCTTTTTTGTTCATTAGAATTAAAAATTCAAAGTCACAAAGCACCATATAGGATCCAGATGTCCTGTGTAT
Organism: Peromyscus leucopus; assembly: GCF_004664715.2. NCBI lineage: Eukaryota > Metazoa > Chordata > Mammalia > Rodentia > Cricetidae > Peromyscus > Peromyscus leucopus. The sequence goes on along the minus strand of NW_023505362.1, from coordinate 41,065 downwards.
TTTCCCATCCTTATATGGTTATTCTTTTTATATTACTTTTCCTTTTTTTTATTCAGCACCTAAGCACATTTTTAAGCATACAGTACCTGTTCAGAGGTTTTCTCAAGTCTGGACCCAGTGCTTTCTTCTGTCTCTCTGTTTCTGTCTTCTTGTCTCTTCTCTCTGTCTTCTCTCTCTCTCTCTCTCTCTCTCTCTCTTCTCTGTCTCTTCTCTCTCCTCTCTCTCTCTGTGTCTCTTCTCTTCTCTGTGTGTGTTGTGTGTGTGTGTGTGTGTTGTGTTGTGTGTGTAACATTTCTCTGACTGCATGAGGCCAAGCCTTAAACAGCTACATTACTGCTGCTATGTGGCTGAACTTAGCACATGGTGCTGTCAGCTTGCTGTGCCCCATTTGGGTCCATGAGAGCTGAGCCTTAAATCCATGGGTACCAGCCAGGAGCCACATTTACATGCCCCAACCCTGGGAAGATTTTTGGGTCTTCACTGTGACAGACGTTTCTATCTAGTCTTCCATTCTGTCTAGTAGTGGGTCATTCAAGTGCTCAGCTGTCAATCAAGACCTCTTAGACTAGCTGCACCTCTGTATGCTGCAAGCAATAGACTCGATATGCTAAACATTGTATGCCAGTTATAGCAGGTATTTCTTGTTGGATTTTCTTTGGACCACTGGCCCCCAAATAATGACATGGAGACTTCTTATTAATTATGAATGCCTGGCCTTAGCTTTGACTTGTTCCCAACTAACTCTTATAACTTAAACTTGTTTCTGTTAAACTATGTTCTACCACATGGCTCTTTACCTCTCCTCCATACTGTACATCTGACTTGCTCCTCATCTCTCTGGGAAAATCCATCATGCCAGATTCTAACTCAGAGTTCTTATTTTTGCCTGGAAGTCTCACCAGTCCTCTCCTGCCTAACTATTGGCCATTCAGCTCTTTATTTAATCAACTGGGTACCTTAGGCAAACAAGGAAAAACAGAGGTACATCTTTACACAGTTTGCTCAAATACCCTGCAACCAGTCTCCTTATCTAGAGAGTGTGAAGCCCAGAACTTCCTCCTCACAAGAGTACCATCTCAAGGTGAAAATAACCTGTTAGGACCCTGGCAGGCATGGTAGAACAAGCAATGGAGGAAACAGATGAGCTAGTTAAGGTGATAGTCTGTGCCTCCTGATCCTGAAAGATAGCAAAGAGGAATTTAATTCCCCAGGTAGATAAATATTGACCTTATTGTTTGCTGTGCCTAATAGTACCTTCTAGGCGCCCCTCTCTCTCCAGGCTCCAAGTCACAGTCTCCAAGCTCAGAACTATAATTGACAGGTAAAGCTTTGCCACAGCCAGATGTGCACTCCATTTAAGAGGCTTACAGAGGCAAATGTTATGGTCAGATCTAGAAAGTGTGACCTTTTACCTATAGGAATGAGTTTTTCCTACTTAGAAAACAACCTTAAAGTCTCAACAGTTTCCAGCCATGCTAGCCAACTATACATCTCCTGTGACCAGGACTGAGTATAGCCAGGTAGCTGTACTAGTCTGTGATGGGGCAAGACAGTACAGAGATTCCTCCATCTTGTATTCCTGCTGAAGCCATTTTAGGTTTTAACTAGCGTTTGATCTCCTTGGTGGAGAATCCAGTGGAAAATTACCCAACTCTATTCTATGAACCCAAGGTCAAAATGTCTCAGCTAACTTATCACAGCTTCTGTTACATTGCTTGCTTGCACAAAACCTCCCCTTGTTGTAGTGGCTGAGCGTGATACCAAGATGTGCTTTTGTCTTACCATAAACACTTGGCCCTACTTTAAGTGTCTAAGTGTAGTCCCAACTTGCTGGAATAAAGACATGTGGGCTATAAAATTTGTCTGAGTGGTCATCTCTGGTGGTCTTTCCATTAACAGTCAACTGTATAATTCTGGTACCCAAGCCTGGGTGCAGCCAGTGAGATGGCTCTAGTTAGAGCCTGTGTTTAGTTAGTTCCAATTGCCACATCCTCCTCGTTCCCAAACCATAGGTCACATTTGCAGTGTGAATCTCAACAGTGCAGAGGTATCCTAAGATGTCTCCTGTGTAAGGAAGTCTGTCACATTGCCAAGCTGTAGACTCAGTGTGGTGAAAACTACTATTGCTCCCATAAAACTTTATAAATCTAACCTATTACATAATCTTTTTATTCCAGGCCATTCACTTAGAATTTACCCTATTTTCTACCCTTCTTTCTACTTAGTTTCATCCTCTAAAAAAATAAAAAAAAGAAGTATTGCTCCCTTTCCCAAAAGTTTCTGTGAAAATTAAAAGAGGAAAAAAACATACAAAAGGTTCTGTTCCTTGCCCTGTGCAGTGTTTCTTTTTATGTGTTTTCCTATTCTATTTATTTAACAAATTGGTGTGAGTGTAATGTCAAACGAACTGTTGAGAACTTGCAGGTGGGGAGATTGGAATAATAATCTGTCCTTCAGTGAGGGATGAGGGCTAAGTGCCAAACACTGTCCCTGGAATGCAGACACTGGTTTAGGTGTTCCTTCAAGGCCAGCCAGCAGGAAAAGGGTAGGTGTTATTGAGCTAAAATTACTTTGGAGACAGAAATCGCACAGCCCATTATCTGGTCTGCAAGGGCAGAGGTTTCTCATCTGTGGCAGAGGATGTCATCAGTGTAGCCCAGGTACAAGGCGGCTTGTTGTGGAGGCTGTGTGGGACACTGATGCTGAAGCTTATCCTGCTTGAGTCTTGAAGAAAGGCACCATTGGACGGAAACCCAGGGAATGGCTGGATTATGGAGATGACCCACAGTGCTGTGTGTTGAGTTGCAGAAATTTTAGACTTCCTGTTTTGTTGTCAGCACACAGTGATGGTAAATTCAAGAAATCTGGTTTTGGAAAGTTGCCTGAACCTTTTAGTTTGAAGTCCTAAGGGTCATGACCCAAGTCATTAGCAATCAGAACGACCAGCCAGCGCGGGACACTCAGTTACATTTGAACTGCAGATAGATAAGGAAATACTTTAGTTTTTCTTTAGGAATTGGTAATCTGATACTCATTCAAATTTGATTGGTGCATCCACTTTACTATTGGTGAACTTAGTGGTCTTAAGGACAGAACATCTATGCACATTTGGGCATGGGAAGAGAGGAAGCACAAACATTTGGGCAGACACTAAACTGGCTTGTGGGGCTTGAGTGAGGTACAACAGGGACCTCTAATGTGGTCCAGGGAGGGAACAGTGAAGAGACAGATCTGAGAAGACAGGTGTCGAGGAAAAGTACAGGGAAAAGTGTGTGGCACTACAGGGAAGCAATGTGATTGGGCAGGAAAATATCACACAAACACTTATGGAAACATGGAACAATCATGATGGGGTGGATGAGGTGAAGATGTAGATAAACAAGGACTATCTTTGAATGTTCTAATAAAATCAATGTGTAGACTATTTATTTTTTAAAGCAGATTTTAAGGTTCACTCAAAGTATTAGCAAACAATATGCAAAAACAAATTTCTCAAGAGTTATGACTTTGATAAGAATAATATAGTAAAAACATAATACATTTTTAAGTATCAACAGGTAGCAGAGTTAAAGCATGCTACTGAGTTTTGTTTTCTATGACATGAACAGAAACAGGACAAATACACATAAGCAGACCTACAGTGCAAGCCTCAGCTTGCTCTTCATTATCCACATATGAAATACCTTCCTTGAAGAAGGCAGCAGGTGTATACAAGCATTCATTTTCCAAGGGCATCGACTTTAAAAAACAGTCAAGTCCATTTACAGATTTGATCTCATTGATTTCACTGTGTCCTTCATAGACAGTATAATGTCCTCTTTAAATACAGGAAAACTAGCTACAGAAAAGATAATAACAACAGCGACCTCAACCAATGCATTGAACTCTGTGACAAAGTGGGCACACTGTGGAGATAAAGGCATTTATTTGTTCTTTCTAATACAGTAGACAACATTACCCAGGTTTTACACTTGAGAATTCTGGGGTACAGGGGCTCATGTACTTACCTGTAGTGTGTGTATCAAAACTCAACAGCCCCGGCATAGTGGAAGGTTCACTCCAAATGACACCACAGCTCCCTTAGGGAAGGTGACTACAGGGATCCCAGGGAAAATTGGGCCTCCATGGGAGTTTGTGGCAATCTTCCTGGCTTCTTAGGAAGCTGGTACATATCGAGCAATCAGGGAGGCTGGGGATCCCATGAAGGCCTGGGTGATAGATGGACCCCTCTAGCACTTTATGATCTTACATATTCTTAAAAAACCCATTTGCAACAAGTGAAGTCATCCCTAAATGTCTTCTCTTCACATCCTAGGAGACCAGACTTCCCAATCATTATGGTCCCTTGGGCTTCTTGTCAGGCCTGCTGTGTGAAAGAAGATTGGATCTGCTCACAGGACAAGGCTGTAAATTAGGGTTTGACTTATCTGAGCTCCCTGTAGCCTGTAATGGAATTGACTAATTACACCCCACATGAGATGCTGAGATGGTTGCTCACTGTTTTTGCCTTGATGGGATTCCTAACAGCAGATGCGCCATGACTCTCAAACCTAAACTCCTCAATGCAATAGAGAAAGTGAATATTATTTTGGGGAAGATCTTGGAGAAAGCTTAATTTGATTTAATTCGCCTTGTATTTGTAAAACCAGATCACATCTCAGAGCAAAGAAGAGACAATGACATCCCAAAGACAGTATCTGTGCCTCCCAGAGCAATTAAATCTCTTCCCATTCCTGTCAACTGGAAGACTGCTTCTGCCTTATCTTCCCAATCAGGGTATCTGTGCCACTGTACACCCAGGCATGAGTATGAGTTTGGCCAGTGACTCAGACATATAGGGTTCTAATGTGTTTTACATTAATACCTGCACATTACTAACTAGTACACAAATATGGAAGGCAAAAGGCAAAGTTGGTCTAAGGGCTGGCTTCTCAGAGACTATAGTCAAGATCACCAGTTCAGTGGGTTTTCGTAAACTTGATCCTGAACCAAAGTAGAGTGGGCTAAGTAGGACGACGTGGGGAAAAGTGCTTTTAGCATCACAGTTGAGGGCTCCATAGTTGAAGCAGATGTCTAATGAACAGAGACCACTGTTTCCTAGCTCAGTGTTCAGTTTTTCTTCCACGAACTTGGGAGAATCAGTTCACACACTGCTAGTGCCTCACTTTTTTTTTATTAGGACCACAAAGATCATAATGTTTCATTCTTTGTAGGGCTGTTCATTTTCCCCACAATCTGATGCACTGAGTTGACTCACAACTCTCTTCTAGCCTGTGAGGATCTAGCAAAGGACAAGTCAGAGGAGCCTCCATCTTTTTGGTCCAGGAGCTTATCTTCTGTTATGTAAGACAGATGCCCAAAATCCAGAGATAAAGTAGAATGAGTTGCTCTCTATCATTAAGCACAGAGAAAACAAACAAAAGAACAAGATGGCAGGATGGTTGTGACTCAGCTGCTTTTTACCTCAAGATTGGGTCCATCAGGGAACAAGTCTCTGAGAAGTTGACACCTAGATGCCGACTCTAGAATTTGACATTTAGATGGTGAGGTGATAGCTTGCTGAAGAGCTAGGTAAAAGGCTATTACAAATATCCCAAAGACAGAAGAATTATTATACTTGAGGATTAAGTGAGATTACATGTCTATTTTAAATAGTGCTCAGTTCCTTTACAAGGTAAGTGAAACACTTGAATAAGTGAATACTATTATAATTACTTTAGTTAGCTTTAGTTAGCTTTCCATTGTGACAAGATACTTCAGCCAAATAACTCAGAAGGAAGAAATATTTATCAGGGATCGTAGTTTTAGAGGTTTCAATGTGTGGTTACTTTGCTCCATACTATTTGGCCCAGGATAGGCAGCACCTTTTATGGCTTGTGGTGAAAGAGGCTACACAGCATGGCAACCTGGAATCAAAGAGAGGAAAGCAGGGGATCCCGGTATCCCCCCAGGACATGTCCCAATGACCTACCTTTCGCCCAATATGCTTTACCTTCTAAAGGTTCCTCCATATCCCCAAAGTGCCATCAGTTGGGACTAAGCCTTTACCCCATGGTCTTCTGGGGATTTTAAGATCCATCCCACAGTGGTGATTATGAGGAGGAGAAGAAGGTAGAGGAGAGTGAAGAGAAAGTAGTCACGGTAACAAGATATGCAGCTTCTTTGTGAAGAAACCAGCAGGAATCAGATGCAACTATTCAGAACAGAGTCCAGATGAGAAATGTTTCTAATTTTGATGTGTTAGCTAGTAAGGCTTTCACTTGGGATAAAACATCCCAAGGTCATCAGAGTCTAATCCCTGCCTCATGTGACTGGGCACAGCCATCCCCTGAAGCCCCTCCCATATGTTGGGTTCTAACTGGTCCTGATGGAGTGAAAGCTGCAGGTTAGGCTGGTGTTTCCAGCAGGTGAGCAGAGGTTGACAGCGGGAGCACACACTGTATTCAATTTTTCCATTTAATCCAAAGCCCAGGGAACTTTCATTCCATAGACTTTAGAAGCTGCAGCAGCCCTGTGGCAGCTGAGAGAAGCTGGAGTTGAGTTTATGAACATGCAGGTGCTCACAGAGAAGCTGGCAGGGAGGTCCTGTGGCTGAGCATGCCCTCATCCAGGAGCCTTGTGGGAAGTCCTCTGGTGTCATATCTCATTTCCGTCCCTAGAAGATTCCCGCAAAGTGTGTCTCTTCCCCACATCTCCTTCTAACGGGACTCAGGCTTCTGTGGTGCTGGCTCCATGCCCCCCAACACTGGGACATTTATATTTGATGGTGTTGGATGAATTATGCACACACCCTACTGAACACAGATTTAATGAGGGGATTTCATTTCTGTTCCTTGCTTTGCTTTTAATGGATTTCAGGCTTTGAATTAAGCAGTGGCTCAGCAACTTGTGCCTGCAGGGAGGTACGGAGAGAAACTATCCTTTGAATAGGGACATGGCTGCTTTGGCAACCAGCTTGTGATAAATGTGTCCTATCTTGGTCTTGTTTCTTAGTCTCAGGTGAGTTTGGTAATAAAAATCAACCCTCCATTAGGATCAGAGAACAAAGACCACACTGCACCAGTTGAAGAGTTAAACTTCAACTCCAAGGAGCAAGAACCAAGAGGCAGGTCCAGGTCTTGACTGGGATCATACATATAGTTTCTGGAGGAAAATTATACAGCTCCCAAGAGAGGTATCATGATCTTGGGGCTATTAGAGTTCACTGCCCTCTGATTCTGTTGATGGCTTGGTTTCCTTATTAGAAAATCACTTCCATATGCCAAAGTGATGAGCCAGGAAAATCTTTGCTCTGTTCTCCATTCCCGAGAGCAGGTTTGTCTACCAGAAGTTTCTTCTTCTTTGGCTATAATTGCTCGTGTGTGGACCAATGACCCAAAGAGAGAAGCAGGCCTGGGATGTTGCCCAGAAATTGTGTAAGGACAGTGCACAATGCTTTGCTCTCTGTGGTAGCTAAATGGTAAAATATGCATCTTAGGAGACCTTGTTAGTAGCCAAGGGTGAGGGCTAAGAACACAATTGTTTGGAAGAGAAAAGAGCATCTCAGAGGCAGCAGTGAATGTGCATGGCAGTATCCAGGTCCCTTGATTTAGCTGTGCCTGAAGCTTGTATGAAGAGAGACAAATCCAAAATTTTGATAAAACTTATTTTTGAGGCTGAGATGTTTTATTTCTTAAATACAAGAAGTACAATGGCATTCAGCAACAATTCAGAGAGATGAGTGAGTGAAACTATTTTTATTTGTCATTCTTTCCTTAAAGGCAGCGGGGCCGGGCATTGACATATGAAACCAGAGAAGAAAGAAAAACCACCAGAAAACAAAGTGTAAAGAGATTCATGGAGACAAGGGCCAGCCCACAGCAGAGAATGAAGAACTGCTTTCATGAGAAGCGAGGGAGTGAAGTTGATTGTATTTGTTTATAGACACAGGGCTGCACTGGCCATAGCTCAGGGGTTGGAGAGAGACACTGAGCTGGACTGGCTGTACATCAGTAGACACAGAACTGATCTGGCCACAGCTTGGGTGGACACAGGTCTGTGTTGGCTGGGGCCTGGGTACGATATTCTCCCCAGAGCTGTTGCCTCTAATTAGAACTAGAGCAGAACGCTTGCCATGAAATTAATCTATCTAAAAAACAATTTTAGTGGATAAAAAGAGAAAGATACTCAAAAGAGAAAGATATTCTAGTGTCCTGTCCAGAAAGTTGTTTCAAGCAATGATGAAGTTTAGAGTTAGCTGCTGAAGTAATCTCTCCAGAAAAAATACAGCAAGTTTATTAGAATTTGATTAAAATGACAAAATTCATTCTTTTATGCTAATACTTATGTCAGGAAAGAGTAACTCCTACAGATTTGCAGAACAGCCCTGTGTTTGAAGAGACAGAAGAAAAAGAAAGCCAAAAGTTTAACATTGTTTTATGCATACACAAGAGACAGGTAGCCAACAGATCTCCACAATGTGGCTTTGGATGTCAGTTTACAAGAGACTCTTCAAAGAATGGCGTGTGAGTCAGCGTTCTCCAGAGGAACAGCCTGAGAGAATGAAGGTTTGTACTGAAGAGGGCACATGTCCTTGGTTATATCATATTGGCTGGGTAGTCTGGTGATGACACACATCCTTGGCTTACATCATATAGAGAATGAATGTTTATGCTGAAGAGGACACACATCCTTGGCTTACATCATATGGGCTGGGTAGTCCATCGATGACCATTGCATATGTAAGAGGCTGAGAATCTGACACTAGCTGGATGTCACAGGTCTGGGATTCCTGGAAAACCACTGTGTCTTCAGTTAACTTTGGAAGGGCATGGGAGATTTCTGATGACAATGAGTGACAGCAGCCATGATGAAAGGCTAGGTGAACTTAATGGCAGAAAATGAAAGCATAACCCTGCTTTCACACAGACCTCCGTAATGCCACTGGAGGGGGCATCTACTCTGGGGAAGGATGATATCCCCTCAGTTAGTCCTTCCTGGAGATGCCATCATAGACCTACTCAGAGGGACAACTCTTATTGATGCCGGATACACTTAAGTTGGCAATCAAGCCAAACGATCCAAAGCACTAAGTTCATAGAGCAGTGAAGAGACAGAGGGAAGGATGAGTGTCTGGCAACTTGGGGAAGGTGAGTGCGCAGGAAAAAAAGGCTGATTGGTGCAGCCGCGGATTCTGCTTCATGGGGAAGTCACTCCTATATGGCTGGCTTCTTCAAGACCATTCAGTCAGTGTGGGAGCTATATATTACTCAGCCCTGCACTGTTTCTCCTGCCTGAGAGTGAGCACCCCATGGTTTTCTGGGCCTGAATAGGTTCCAGAAACAGCATCATTCATTTGGCCCACTAGCATTGAATAATCAATCATTTTCATATTTTCACAGCACACATGCACACACATACACGCGCACACACACTGGCATTAAAATGAGTAAGTGTTACAGCTCTGAAGAGAAAGGTATCTGGCTGTTGGAAGCCAGACAATACTTAGCTCTGTTCTCGTGGGGGCATGGTTTCCCTGGCAGACCGGCAGTAATGTAACAATCCTGCTCCTCTCCGAGAGAGCTGTTACAGCTCAGCTCTGCTCCACTCTGCTAAGTTTCCCCTCAGAGATAAAATTGTTACTTCTCTACTCTGCCGTGCTAAGGGAAAACCCCTGCAGAAATGTAGCAATTCTCTACTCCGCTCTGCTAAGGGAAAACCCCCAGAAATGTGGCAGTTTGCTTCTGCTCCCATGCGAGTTGTTACTTCTCTGCCCGGCTCCATTCAGGCTAAAGAGGTCTTCACCCAAAACTCATCCGAGATCTTTATTGGGAGGGAGGAATCCAGGAGAGCTGCAGCCTCTGCCAGGGTGAAAAGGCAGTTCCCAACTGAACAGGCACAGGGTTATATCAGGCTTCCTAGGGGCACAGTTTTTCCAGGGTGAAGATTTCCAGTGTGGGAATTGGTTGGATTTCAATCCCTGATCTTGAACAGGCTCAGAGGTTGGCAGGATTTTGTATTCAGGGATTGGTTGGTTTCCTGCTCAGGGATTGGTTGGTATTTGAGCTGAGTTGGTCAGGGGCAGTGTTTCTTTAGCTCTGGTTTCAGGACCAAAATGTGTTGCTTTCACTGTCCCTTTTTTTTTTGGCTCTGGTTTCAGGGTCAGGGTGTGTTTCTTTGGCTGACCATTTTACCCTACAATATGAATGTTTGCACAGCACACACGCGCACACACACATGCACACACATTAAATGCATTAAATAATCATATGCATATTTGCACAGCACACACACACACACACACACACACACACAGAAGTGCTTTTGTTTCATAGACTGTGTTTACATTAATTGTGACGAAATGCCCAACAGACATGACTTAGATGAGGAAAGATGAGCTTGGTTCATGGTTTCAAGGAGGTTGGCCCATGGTTGCTGGCCCCATGTGCTTCAGCAGAGCATCATGTCCATGGAAGTGTGTGGCAGAAACTATAGCTATTATTCACTTTATTGACAGACCAGGAAGCCTAGGGCACATGAGAGAGGACTGGGGATGGTACCCCAAGGACCAGTTTCCAGTGCTGTACTTCCTCAGCCAGGCCCCATCTCCCAGGGTCAGGTCACCAGAGCAGGACTACACCATCTAAAACACTGCTCTGGACAACAGGAGCTGAGCATGGATGGAGTCCACTCCATGGAGTTGACCTTCCTGAATGATTTAGTGATATGGAAAATGGTGAAACTCTGTGAAGGATCAGAAATCCTGGGCAGAAGAGCAGGTCCAGGAATGGGTCAGGATAATGAATGTTTTTATTTGTTGTTCCCACTGATAAAATGATCCTTATATTCCTAATCAAGCAGCACCTCATTCTTAAGTCTACGTTCTCCAGAGAAATTCCTAGAAAGTCTATGTTCCTTCCATGCCTGCTGCCTTAACTTAATTAAAAGAGAAATGACATTGGGTGTCCCTTTATAGTAAAATGAGCTTGTCCTAAGTGTAAGAAGTAAACCAGTCTCCTCCTCCCCCTTTGGTTAAAGCTAGTTCCTTTAGGCCCTAGTTACTAGATTATGGTGGCTGTATTAGTTACTTTTCTGTTGCTGTGACTGAACACCATAAACAAGGCAACTTATGAGAGAATGGTTTATTGGATTTACGGTTGTAAAGGGATAGAGTCCATGATGGTAGGGTCAGCATGACAGCAGGCAGCAGGCACAGCATCTGGATCAGCCAGCTGAGAGCTCACATCTTGAACTGCAGGCACAAAACAAAGGAAGTGAACTGGAGATGATCCCAGGTGTCAAATCCCCAAAGCCTGCCTCCCATAAGGCCATACCTCCTAAATCTCCCTGTAGCTAGTGTTTTCCTGCCTGGCCCACAGTCAGGACAAATCTCTTCTTACCCACCAGTCCTACAGTTGCTCAGACCCAACCAAGTAAACACAGAGACTTATATTGCTTACAAACTGTATGGCCGTGGCAGGCTTCTTGCTAACTGTTCTTATAGCTTAAATTAACCCATTTCTATAAATCTATACCTTGCCACGTGGCTCATGGCTTACTGGCATCTTCACATGTGGCTTGTCATGATGGCGGCTGGCAGTGTCTCCGACTCAGCCTTCTACTTCCCAGAACTCTCCTCCTCCTTGTCCCGCCTATACTTCCTCCTGCCTGACTACTGGCCAATCAGTGTTTTATTTACTCACCAATCAGAGCAACACATTTGCCATACAGAACATCCCACAGCATCTCCCCACACAGCACCACCAAATGGGGACAAGTGCTCACCTACATGAGTCTGAGGAACAGTCTCATTCAAACCAAGTCAGCCTGCAAAAGCCACAAGGACAGAGATCCCCCTGTGGGACTTTGAGGGCAGCTCTACCTGATATTATCTATCATATTGAAGGGTGGCAAATATCCCACTGGGCATGATGCGGGCACCAAAGAAACAGCTGAGCATCACTCAACATCACAGGATTATTCACCATGGATACCAATCAACATGAGCCATTGGAACTAGTATTTTCTTATCACCTTTATTATATAGAGGCAGAATGGCATGATGGTTAAGCTTTTAGGTGTTGGAGCAAATTTTGGGTAAAAGTATTTGACTCTCTACTTACTAACTGGGTAGATTTAGGTGGCAGGTTTAAGCTCCATGCTAGTTATCTCAGTGGATATGTTCGGTGTGCCCAGCTCTGTGAAAACAACCACTCAGGATACATAGTTAGCACTGGGTAAATTGCATATATCATGTCTTAGCTTCTGGATAGAGTTGATGGCTTTCTTTACTATGTCCCTTGGAAGTGTTTCATGTAATGGGGGAATTAAAACCTCAGAGTAGAAGGTATGACATGACCACATAGTTTTGTCATTACTTTCAAATCTGTCTCCTCTTTGCATTTAGGGAGTATAGCACATTTCCGGATTTGAGTCAGGGCAAATGTGTTCTTAGCAGACTGAATCTTCTCCTCTCCACAAGGAGAGTCAGCGCGAAGTGCTCAGCCTATAGTTGTATAGACTGCTGTCATATTGTGTATTTCTGAAGTTGGTACTGTGCACTTGCACTGTTATAACAAAATGCCATAGACTGATTACCATAAGTGACAGATGCTTTGTAGCATAAATATTATCATCAAATTCAGAGTTCCAAGCTCGGGAATCGGGATGCCCATCATGAATGGCTGAATAAGTATTCTAGATATACAGTAGAGTACTATTTACCCATAAAGGAGAATGAAATTATATAATTTGTAGGAAATGCAGAGAACTGGAGATAATGGTAAACAAAATAAGCTAAAATCAGAATGACAGATGGCATGCTTCCTCTCATGTGTGGATTTTTAAAATTTTTTTTTATTTAAATTATTTTTTAAAGACAAAACAAAGGTTAAAGAATAACTATTTGGGAAGCAGAAGAGGTCTAGAGAACAGTGGGGAGCAGGTAAATATGAGCAAAGTGTATTCTCTATAGTTATGATGTTTTAATGAAACCTATTATTTGCATAATTAATAAATGCTAATATAAAAGAAATTAACAATTAAGAAAAATTAACTTTTGCAAGTTTAATCATGCTATAAAAACAGTTGGAAGTCTAAAATGAGGGTGTCAGTGTTGCCAACCTCTTGGCAATGAGAGCAAGCTCTGGCCTTTTATTGATATAAGGTCAATAACACCAGTATGAGCCCAACCTCCTGGCCTGGGCTAAATCCAATCACTATCCAAAGGTCCCCCCTCCAAATACTATCAGGAGTTAGGCCTTCAAGATAGGAATTTAGGGTAAATATACACATTCAATTTACTGGCTGTGATTCCAGAAGCTAGTGCAAGCCCCATGAACATGATCTGGTACATAGATGATCAGGAAGCATTTATGAGTTTGTATTTGAGTGACTGGAGCTGTTATTAACTGAGTTAAATTGGCAAGAGTATTCCACTCAACTAAGCCACCCTGGAAAGGCCCAATATTGTTAATAGAAGATACTCCATAGTTACATGAGGGGCATATATTGTGTAGATGCCACAAGAAGCTCATTAATTTACAATCCTACATTTTATTAAGTTAATTTGAATTTTAATGAAAAATAACTAAGCCAAAGTGATTTCTGTCTTTGAGGAGAAATAATATTTCTATGCAGGTTTAGGAATAGGATGCCAGAAAAATGTGGGTCTCTTACATTTCCCCAGAGGCTACAGCTCATCAACTTACAGGGGAAAAAAGTTTAAAAGGATGTCTGCACTCAAATAGTAGAATTTTCATCCAGGTACAATGTGCACAAAGGCTGGCAGAAGCAGGTGAGAAAGAGGAGCGAGGCAGAATGACTGCATAGCACCCAGACACAGCCCCTGGGAACCTTGAAAAGCATAGGCAAGCTTTCACATTTAGACCTATTCCTGAGAGGTGGGTTTTCACCAGGACAACACTGTTCAAGGAAGACCACCCAGCACCAAAGTAGAGGTAGTATTTCTTCTGACACATGTCAGTGACTCTAGACCATTCACAGTCTACACAGCTAACACCAGACAGTGAGGACTATATTGGCTCCAAGAAATTGAATATTGAGTTAAACCACTGTGAGCATCAATATTTATGCCTGAATTGATAGAAGTTTAGGGATATGTGTATAGCTCCATGTTAGAACACTTGCCTAATATGAGTAAGGCCCCGGGTTCTATCAACAGAACTATGAAAGAAAGGAGATGGGAAGGGGAAGAGGATGGGGAACAGGATGGGGACTGGGATGGGGATGAAGATGGAGGTAAAGATGGAGACACAGAGATGCAGAGGGAGGAGTTTAATGGCAGGCACTCAGTGTTCATTCCTTGACTCAAGGTTCCTCAACATTGGCCTGACCTGGGATAGGTTCTCACCGTATGGCCACCAAGGCAGTCCAAGCAATCCCAGGGCATGAGGCTTGTAGCCCACCAACCCAATAACCCCAAGAAGGTGAAAATATCTGTTGGGCAATGTTTTTGTGTAAGTCCTAAGGTGTCATTTCTTGTCCCATCATGGGTGACATTGCTATCTCATCTCACTGAGTGAGTACTCTAATCAGTCAGCTTGCATCAGCTACTCCTCTGAAGAGTTAGGATCTCCATGTAAGCAGACCCACCAGGAAGACACTGTTAGGGAGTGTAATTAGGAAGATGCTTGTGGGATGGCTGATGGCTGCTCCAGAGCAATGATCATGCATGCATTTGGGACAGACAAAAATAGCAAATATTTTCTTCACTGTAGAGGCCATATTTTAGTTTTGAGTATCAAAGAAAGCAAGTTTGTTTAGTGGTTGGCCATGGTCAAGGGTTCTAGTTTCTAGGGTAGAGTGCGGGCCAGGGTCTGAGTCTGAACATGAAATGCAAACATTAGGGCAATGTAGTTAAATAAAGGCCCCCAATGACTAGGCATTAGGAGAACTTAATCACCGTTGTGTCCCATGCTTTCCCACTGTGTCGGGGACATAGTAAGTGTTCAATAAACACCAGATAGCTGATAAGTGAAATTATAACCATGACTACCACAACCATTAATATGAAAATCACAACAGTGTCTAAACAATAATATAGGGCTGAGGTACAGCCCAGTGGTCGAGTGGTTGACTGTCATGAACCAAGTCTTGGGTTCAATTCCTAGCACCAGAAAAATAAATGAAAGCTAGGTATTCAAAAGAAGCAGCCTCCTGCTATTCATCTTTCAGGCAGAATTTATGCAATGGTCACTATGTGCCACATCTACACTGAGCACTTCATTTTCAGCAGCCCATGATGTCAAATCTTTTCTCTTCTTAACCTGTGCTACAAATGAGGCTCAAAGAGGTTAAGCAACCTGGTTAAGGATATTGCAGTAGTTAACTCAGACTTTGAGAGTAGCCCCAAATTTCAGACCTTAAAACTGTTTCTTACACATTTGAAGTACAGCATGAAGGGTTGGGAGTATCTGTCCACACACAGTGTGATGGGGAGGGTGGGTCTGTCTACACACACAGTGTGAGGGGGAGGCAGGTCTGTTTCACACACAGTGTGATGGGGAGGCAGGTCTGTTACACACACAGTGTAGGTCTGTTCACACACAGTGATGGGGAGGCAGTCTGTTGCACACACAGGGTGAGGGGGAGGCAGGTCTGTTGCACACACAGTGTGATGGGGAGGCAGGTCTGTTGCACACACAGGGTGAGGGGGAGGCAGGTCTGTTGCACACACAGTGTGATGGGGAGGCAGGTCTGTTGCACACACAGGGTGATGGGGAGGCAGGTCTGTTGCAGGTCTGTTGCACACACAGGTGACGGGGCAGGCAGGTCTGTTATCAGGTGAGGAGGAGGCAGGTCTGTTTACACACACAGGGTATGGGAGCAGGTCTGTTATACACACAGGGTGGGAGGCGGTCTGTTATACACACAGGGTGATGGGGAGGCAGGTCTGTTACACTTACTCTTTTGGCTCTTGCCCCTTTCTTTGAGCAACTCTCCCCTTTCCCTGGTCTTAGTTGTGATGCAGGTTCTGGTCGACTAGAAATGGAAGGGAGACTCTGGAGAAGGCTCTTGTCCCAAACAACTTGACTGACGATGGCACATGGCCACCCTGCTTGCAGTAAAGTGGAGATGTGTCCCCACCATGTCCTAGGCAGACTAAGTGATGCAGTTGCTGCATGTATCCAGGAATTGGGACTGTATGTGAATATTGGAAAGCAACAATGTCACTTTCCTCCTACACATCCCTGTCAGGAGCGGCTCAGAAGCCCCCAGACGCTTCTTCGGCACTGCCCTCACCTGAGGGCATTGTGTGAAGTTTTCTCACCCTTGCTTCCTCCATCTCCCCCTTTTTCTGTGCTCTGACCTTGGCCTCGAGTCCCCATGGGTGGAGGGGGTTTTGTGAGAGCCCCAAAGGCCAGAAGCACCACACACTGGGGCTTTGATGTAGGACTTCAGGCTAGACCTCGCTGCCTGGACTCTTCAATCCATCAAATTCCACCTGAGGAATTTCTCTCTGCTGCAGAAGACCAAAAGGTGAGATAATTTGATGATTTGATTCTTGGGAGATTCAGTGATATGAGGAGACTGGATATGAAATGTGGCTTCTATCCACCCCCAGCTCCCCCAACCAAGTCTCTTTGATCATTAGATTTGTTCTTAATCTCACACGCAGACATTCTGTGGTTTTATTTTTTTCCTTTTTGGCAGGTTAATTAAACCTGTCTTTAATTTTTTCCTCCCCTTTTCCAATTCTGTGTGAGCACTGGGGAAAGCTCTGAGTCTCTAATCTCTGGAAGCATTTGTCATGGAATATTCCAGACACTCGGAAGCATCGGCTGCTCCCTCTTCCAGCCTGAGCTCTCTGGAAGTGCTCATTCAGACTGCCAGAGCTCATACCTTAACTGTTTTAGCAACTTTAACTTGCAGGGAGAGAGGGTCACTTAATAAGAAAATTGAACAATAAAATCTCAGGAAATTGGACATTTAAGCATTCAAAATAATTGATATCGAGGAGAAAGTCTGAGCAACGAGAATTATATCCACACAGTCTACTGCCCGTGCTTTGGAAGCACTTGCAACCAAATCTAAAATTATGAGGGTTCGTTACATTTGCAATCACAGACGATCCTCTTCACTCCATACATCAAAACCCCCGTGCTCTGAAAATCTCCTGTCTTTGTGTCCCTACACTACTACAGAAGGAAGAGACAGGCTTTTTTTTTTCCATATTGGATGACAATTTCTAGGACACAATGCCCTAGAAATTGCACATTAGATACAAGTCTTAGAAAATAGTATAAAAGAAGGTGAAATTCTATCTAGGCAGCTGGAGGCAAAAAATGTGGAAAGTGGCGCTCTTAAAGAAGGAGTAAAGGTTAAGAAAAGGAAGAAAGCGAAGCTTGCTGTGTTCACGGCTGGAAAAGACTGGGTGGGAGAATTTGTCACCCCGCTGACAGCATGGCTGCTTCACAGGGCTGTGCTGACATATGGCTGACTGGCAGATACCATGGAACTTCCTCAATTTTGACGAAGAGTTAAACACCCAAACCTAAACAAAGCAGCTATCTCTGAGACAAAGCCCCAAAGACTTTGACTTTAATCACCTTCCCTATTGTTTCTTCAACCTTGACCCCATGTTGTAGACACCCCAACCTCAGCTGACGGACAGACCCTTTTGACTTTAGCATCCTTTCGGATGGCTTTCTTGATCCATTTGTCTTTATGATGGGCCATGCAGGGGATATCGTACAGTGTATGCTGAGCTATACATGTGAGCACCTAATGTGGGGGGAACCTTTTCCATATCCCCCCACATATTCTATGTTATATGTCTGTTACGCAATTTTGTCTGCTTCGAGTTGGAGAACTGGGTAGTGAACGGCTCATATAGAGAGGGTAGACAGTATTATGTCTAGCAACCACTAAACATCCTGAGTCAGACGTATTGGATGCAAACATAAAATACATCTAACAGAGAAGTGATCAGCAATGAAAAACAGACTGCATGAAGATCATATAATATATAAATAATAATACATTAGAGGACATACAAAAAGAGGCATAAGAACGAAAATTAATAATTTATAAGATATAAACAGTACACAAGATATAAAATAGAAATAATAAAAATAACATAAATAATTAACCGAAAATTATATACACACAATAATCTAATAAAAGCTAACATATTAAGACAAAATAAAAATTAATAGAAATATAAAAATTAATATTATTATATATAGATATTATAAAATTAAAAAAGAAAATAAAAAAAATACACATATAGACAGAAATAAAGATAGGAGTATATCACTCGATTATGAATAGATTATACTAAATAGACAAAATAGTATATAATCAAAAAGTATAAGAAAAATATCAAAATAGCATATGGTGATTCACTCTCTTTTCGTAAGAGATTTAAAATTAATGTGGATTGCAAATCTGCTGTGTAAGCAGTTTCCTCTCAGATTAGATAGTCGCATCTTGGATAGGGATGCAGTCGTTCATAAATAGGGAAGGTGAAAAACAACAGTAGTATTGCTAAGGGAACGGTGAAATGCCTCCATGCTGCAGGACGATCTACGGGTCAACTAGGAGGGAAAACAACTCAACAATTAACAGAAAGAAGCTCCATAATAAACTAGAAAACCAGATCAGGACCTAGACTCCTTCCCAATACACTACGAACGAATAAGACTCAAGATAATATCTAAATAGAGACATAGCTGAGAGGGCATGCTCAGAAAAAAACTGGAGGCTGTCCACGCCAGAGGCTCACACTACCTGAGCGGAAGTTTTGAATAGACATGGTCGTAGAAACGCTAGAGTGTTCCTGCGCAGGTTGGTTCATGCCAACAGGTTTCCAGTTCTGTGGACGGCGTTGAGTTGTCGGCATATAAGCGTTCTCAGGATTATGTGCTAAGCGGATGGTAAGCATGGGTGAGATGTGATATAGATATATATAACTTGATAGATGGGGCTTGTATTATAATGGTCTTAACCTGGAGACGAGGACTTCGCTTAAAGACCTAAAACTTGACAGTGAAATACATGATGATATGTCACAAAACAATTTGGAATAGGCAAGTTAGCTATATGGTTGGAAGGATGGAATGCTGTCCCACCTCTCGGTTCGCCCTATACTGGGTAGATATGTGAGTGTGTACACGCTTACACAGTCTGCTGTCTCTAGGTCCAGATATTGGACGGAAGTATAGGGGGATGCTCATATCGTACTATCGGAGAAGATAGATTAGTGCGTGGAGTATAAGCTTGACCTTAGGGTACAAGGTTGGATCATCAAAGGCCGTGACAGGTCTCAACTGGACAAGTCAAATACGACGCATTTCTGCAAGCGGTGCGTGTCACAGAGTAAGGGCCTAACATGGTAAATAATCAAGTGTATGAGAATAGGTTGTGTTTTCCCAGTATAGCGTTTTAGACACTAATAACAAAGAGGCTGGGGAGATAAGTGATGTCATGGGAAATGCAGGATTGGTGGAAGTGGGTCTTAAGGTACCTCAGGGTGGTAGGTAGAGCAAATATAATAACACTATAGGTAAGAAGGATGGGGATAGAAATATCAGTCCTTGAATTGAAGCCGCAGCTAAGCGCCGAGGGTAAAATGTTATTGGTTTACTCTGTTATTGTACAGGGTATATGCCGGGCAGGGGCATATCTTACACCATAATATGCAATACAAACGAGAGATGGCACACAATATAGACCGTTAATTGGCTGTGATATAGTTATATATTAGTAGCTCTCGTATTGTGAACGGAAAATAGGTAATGAATAATGCGGACGGTATGGGTGTGGTCAGTCCAGGAATGAAAGTAAGCAAATCCTGGGCCTGGGATCATGCTGGCTCAAGATTTAATCAGTATTACGCATTAGCTGAGGGCTGGATAGTAGTTTCTCAGCTGAGTAACTTGTTCAGAGCTCGGCACACTGTACACGTATAGACTTTAGACACCATAGGGCAGATAACAATTAGCCATCCGTGCGTTGTTTAGATATTTTCTATTTTTATTCTCAATATATGCACTCTCTTTGTACAAGTGACAGACACCTACAGTAATGTCTAATGCTCGCACTAATGTCCAGTGAGCCTACCTGAATAAGGACGCTACGCTTGGAGGCAGTGCAGGTCATAGCTTGGCATAGATTAATGGTTGGCAATAGATGGAGTGAGAGCCTGTCTACGGTGAGTGTTAGCTAAGCTTGTAAGAGGATTGTGTGTATGTAGGTGACTCGCTCTCATTTGTCTCTTCCTGCTAACGGTGTAAAGGGTCATGGTTTGCTAATCTGTTATGCACGCTGAGGCTCTCGCATGGGGGAATGGGGTGGAGGGCATAGGGAATAGAGGCACAGTTGGCTCAACTCCCAATGCCCATGCAGCTTAGCGTGAGATACGTTGCATGCAAGGACATTTTTGAGAGCTTGGCATTTGCTTTGTTTTGATAACTGTTTGAGAGCTTTAGTACATGGCAAAAAATTAATTGTGTATTATTACAACTCTTCTGTGTGTAGGACCCCTCAAGAGTTCCACTCAAGCCCCTCGCCCTGAGCCTTCTCCCCATGGTTTCCTTCCACTTAAATTAGATCATTTGTATTCTTTGTTAAGAAATGAATTTTTTAAAAAATCCGCCTGAGAGTCAATTATAGAGTGCATAAGACATAATGTTGTGCATGGGTAATATCTGACCAATTTATTGGATCAGCAGCTACCTGCTCACCTCGCGCATTATTTCCTGAAGAAGCAGTATTTCCTCTATCCAGTGATCGATTCGCAGATGTGCGCCAAAATGCACATTCCTGGGAGATATGGGTTAGTGGTACTTGTCTTGGAATCTTTCATCATCCTTGGGCTGGGGATTTTGATCTGACGTTGATCTTCCTGGCGCACGCGTCTGAAGCTGAGCTTTATCCTGGTTATATGGATGTAAGAAAACTACTGTAACGTCAATGTGTATCTTGCCCTGTGTCATAGCATTTGAAAATCCAAACTGCTGGATGCTGTACCACTGCTCCTGGCTTTTTAAGAACCTGCCTACCCGCTCTTTTTGAGAGTAGGTTGATTATAAGAAGAAATAGAGCGGCTATGTCACACGCCACTTCATTTTAAATATCATTGTGCCCACGATATTACTTCATTTTCACTCTCTCTCTCGTTCATTCGAATAATAAGTTCTCTCGTCTCTCGAAGACTCACGTCTTAGTCCGATCTAATTCAGCTCTGTCTCGTTCGCGCTCTTTCGTCTTCTCCTACTCTAGATCAGGATGTTCTTCTCTTGCTTTAATCTGCAGAAGACCTGAAAATAAATACATAGTTAGCAATCCTCGTTTGGTATAGATCCTAATAATTCAGGATGGGCAGGGGAGACACTGTGGTAGATGCTATGAAACAAAAGAAATGGCCCTTCCTTGAAGTCAGGCTTTAGGAACGGGTGGCCACAGGACCCATGACTGTGTGGTGTCTTAGAAATGCAGGCTTGCTGGGGTGCCCAGGAGACAGGGAAGCTAGACAACCACTTGCACCCTCTGTGCTGTGTGTTTCATGTGAGATGTCCCCACAAGGCTCACGTGTTTAAAGCTTGGCCATCAGTTTGATGGGCTTCAGGAGAGTGATGAGATTCCAAGGCTCTGATTCGTCAAAGGGTCAATGCTGTGATGTTTTTGTTAATATAGTGGCATTGTTGGATTGTTGGGAGGCTGTAGAAATGTGAGGATAAGAGCCTACTTGAATGGAGGGGGGTCACGAGGGTCTACCTTTAAGGGATCCTCTCTCTTTCTCCTTCTGCCCCGCTCTCTGTGCCCAAGGTTCAGAACCGAGTCAGCTGGCCATGGAATCAGAACTTTCTAAAACTATGAGCTAGAATAAGCCCTTCACCCTTTTCCATTGCTCTCCTTTAATCTGTGACTGATCAATGAACAGTTGTCTAGTACAGTAGAATGGAGGACAGCCAGAATAATCGAGGGGTATGGAGATCAGATATGTCACGGCTGATCACAGGCAGTCCTGGCACATGTGAAGTGATGTAGGGCATCACCAGCTTCACCCGGATTGCAGGGCGGGCGTAAGTAGAGCAAATTATCAGAATACCCAACTCATTACATATCTTATAGGTTTAAAAAAAAAAGTTCCAGCCTCCTCATCTTTTGTTTCTCGGGGTGGATAGAGAATGGCTCAGAGACTAAGAGCACTTGGGCAATGACGGATATCTTGTGCCGAAGAGTACCGAGACAGGTTCAATTCCCAACAACCACATGGTGGCTCACAACCCATCTGTATAAGTAAGATCTGTGCCCTCTTCTGACCTACAGGATACATGCAGGCAGAATATTATACATAATATAAAGAAAACACTATATACATTCTCTTAGTCTTGCATACACTTTTAACAAACACACAGCCCCCTATCTGCCTGCCACTCTCCCATGGCCTTTGCAATATCATATATAATTAATTAATTATCATAGCAGCCTAATGAAAGGGTTACTCTAATAAGGTCATTTCACAGATGAGGAACAGAGCCATTAAGATAGAGAGATCTGTGGGAGATCTCATAGCTAGAGCAGAATGTGCATTTGAAATCAAGTAACCACTTTCCAAATCTGAGTTTCTTTCTACAACCTCAAGCTTCACCTTGCTTGCTGGATCTACATTTATGTGCCTGGTCACTTAAAACACGCAGGCCACCATTCAGCTTTGTTATTTCTTCTCCTATGCTCTCCTAATTCCTAATGATCATCTGAGTCCTTCTGGTGACTTTCCTTTTCTGCAGCAGGGCAGTGTCCTCAGTGAGTAGGCAAATGACATCACAGAGTCCCCTGCATAAGGTCCACACCTGATCCTCTAGCATAGGGGAATATGGCTAGAATCTTCTCAGTACACCAGAGTGAAAAGTACGCTGTGTGTCATACAGAATGGTTCTTTCTGTCCTTTCACATTAAAGCTCAGAGAGTCCCAATGCCTTGAAAAGCTGTCACTTTATTTTCTCCCAACTCCTCAACCTCTGGCTGCAGCGTCATTCCTGGTGACTGGTTCTGAAAAGGACTCAAGGGAAACACCCTGGCAGAAGTGACTCTTTTACATTTTTATTTTTCCAGAAGCAAATATTTAAATTCTTCAGCCAATGGTCTTCCCCGTGTCTCTGGTTGGTGTCAGTCATAGTATGAGATTGGCAACTGGTAGGTGTGAGAGGAGGAGAAGAAGGAGCACCAAACTGCTTACTACCCTAGGAACCAATGGAAAAGAGCAACACTGAACTGAAATGGCTAAAGAGTGGACCTGAGCCGAGTGGAAGGCACTGGCTCCCAGTTGCTGTGAGCCATGTAGTAATGGGAGGAAACAGCTGCTGTTACTGAGCATGTTGTACAGAGCAGGCTCTGATTGAGAAGTCCTGGGACAGGGTTAGCAATGGGAGGGAAGCTGGTTTGCACAAACTTCTCAGCTCAGCTCTACTGACATCTCTCAGCAAAACTTGAGCATCATACTGAGGTCAAACGAAGGCACACGATCCCCTTCTGGGATAGAAGGTTACGTTTTGTGACATTTGGTGGTACATGGTCAGGGACCTAGGGATATGGACATGCTACCCCCTCTTATCTCTCTACTTAGTTGTTGAAGAAGAGATTCCTAAGTGTTGTATAGTTTCTTGTCAACATTTGCAGTCTGCTTCACTCAGAGCTCTGGGGACTGTGTGAGTAAGGAGCCCCAACTTATATTGAAGGCCTCATAGAGACTTGGGTTCTTCTAACCCCAGCAACAAGCCCCTTCAATATAAATATTAGGAAAATGGCCTTATTCAAACTCATCTCTTATTCTGTAGCCCCTATCTATTTTCAACACTCTTTGTCATGCTTGGAACCCCAATGAAGCTGAAACCACAGACCACTTCATCAGGGCTTGTCACTGATTTCTACATGAGCTCAGCCCATGAGAAACTCTTTGAACGCAAAGTCTGAGAATGGACCTGAGATACTGTCCTCTGCTTCATCCTGCCCTGGTATCTGTGGTACTGTGTCAGAGGGCATTTTCAGAGACAACTAGATCGTGATGGTTCTGACGTAATCAATGAATTGTTTCATTAATGGGTGCATAATATGAAGGCATTATTTGGAAGTGGGTGAACTAGGTGGGGCCTAGTTTGGGGAAGTGGGTCACTGGGGTTGGGGTGGGGTTGTCCTCCAGCTATTTCTTGTCCTGGCCCTGATCTTATTCATTTTTGTGCTTCCTGTCCACTGAGAAATGAAGAGCACTATCTAACACACACACACACACACACACACACACACACACACACACACACACAACACACATGATATTCTGTCAAGGATCATTAAGACAAGTGACATGAATCAAATCTTCCAAAACTCTGAACTAAAACAGAGTCCCTCCCTTAAACCTGTCTTCCTCGGGTATTTTGTCACAGCAGAGGGGACAGTAAGAAAATGGCACCTTTCAACACATCATTGGTGCCTTTTGGGCAGCTCTGTGCTCTGGGGCTCCACATTTTATTGAACTCCAAAAGGCTACTTTCTCCTCTTTCTGCATTGGGATGCAGCATTTGAGTCTCAGTTTTGAAAGTCCCTTGGTGCCTCATTATCTCTTGTTAGCTCCTTTGCCCTTCCCACACCTCTAGAAATAATCACTTTATTAAAGGCTTGAACCATCTGAGTAGAAATTCTATTTTCTATCAGGATCATGATAAGCCACACACATCGACTGTGTGAGAAAAAATGTATCCAAATCCCCAGAGCATCTCTGAGTCTACCTGCCCATCTGTTGATAACCAAGTCATAAGAGAGAGCCATGAGAAGGGTCTCAGATGTCCTAAATGAAGTTTATCTAGAGCTAACTGTATGAAAAAGAAGTCAGAGCCCTGTGGGGTGCAGAATGCATCAGTTCCAACCCAGTGTTCCCACCCACTGGTAGCCACAGACTGGTTAGAACCGAAATCCTGCAGCAGGGGAATGGAAGAGGTACAGAAACAAGCCTGTCTAAGGGTAAAGAGCCTAAAATCCACTTGCTCCTATGCAATGCTTCCACTGTAAGAATTGAGTCAGTAAAAACAAACAAACATCAGAGAAGGCAGTTAATGGACTTCCTGATTGCTCTGGTATCAACTATGGCTATTGATTTGAAATAGATTTTGATAGTCTCATTACTTTTGCTCCATATTCCCTAAAGGTCTCATCCATGGGATGAGAATGAAGATGTCAGTCCAAGTGGACATCTGACATGGTTATCTTGCCCTCTCGTTCTAAGCTCAGCCAGTCTATGTTCACAGGGCACTGTTTTGTTCAAACATCCCTCTGGTGAGTCTAAGAGTGCTTAGGAGTGAATAGACTCCACACGCTTCTCTTCCTTTTCTTTTCTGTGAGACATGATAACCCCAAAACATGTCTTCTAAGACTATGAAAATATACTGATATTCTTTAATTTATATGTAAATTACATGTAAAGGAAAAGGCATGGACTGTTGTATTAGTCCTCTGAATTCTAATGTTTCAAGCAGCCTACTTTTATTTTGTTAAATATTTTCCATTCCACCCAAAAGAATTGATATTTACACACATAGACACCGGTACCACACACACACACACACACACACACACACACACACACACACACACACAGAGAGAGAGAGAGAGAGAGAGAGAGAGAGAGAGAGAGAGCAGACAGACAGACAGACAGACAGACACAGAGAGACACACAGACAGACACACACACACAGATACACACACACACACACAATTTTACAGACAATTCAATCAAAGCTCTGAAAATATATTCTAAGGTTAGAAAGTGGCGGAGCTTGCATTCAACCTTGGCTGCTATAGAGTACATCCTGTCAGTCACCCAGCTTCTCATGAAAATAGAATTGGAGACCCAGAAGAATCCGTTTGCATTGCAGCTCAGTCCAGAGAGAAATCAAATGGGAAAAGGGATCAGCATCCTTTGGTCTCACTTCCGTCAGCCAGGGTTACTCAACCTTGAAATCCCTCTTAGTGTGTGTGAGCCAGTTTTCTCTCGTTTCCAAGAAGTTGCATTTGGCAGGAAGTAAATGACCTGAATCCTGCCACGGCTGTTTCATTCCCACATTCATCTTATGAATTTGAGCATGGTTGGTATTTCACCAAACCTTCCTCTCTCTGTCTCTAGGAATGTGGACCTACCTCAGGAAAGACAGCTGCCAGGAACTTCACCTTGTCACTGGATCTGGACACAGACTGAGTGGCAACAGATCCCCAGGTGCCTGGTCACCTCGCAAATGCCACCAGGGCCAGAGAATTGAGAGGCCTTAAATAAATACAAACATGGGAGGTTTTCTTTCACTGTGTATCATCACCCATTTG
Source organism: Peromyscus leucopus (assembly GCF_004664715.2). Taxonomy (NCBI): domain Eukaryota; kingdom Metazoa; phylum Chordata; class Mammalia; order Rodentia; family Cricetidae; genus Peromyscus; species Peromyscus leucopus. The sequence continues at coordinate 14,752 of NW_023505362.1, read as the reverse complement.
ATGTGGTTGCCATGGTGACCTCCGATTATTTTTTGAGCCAGGAGAATTAATCCTATTGAATTTTCTGTCCTAATAACTTAAAATTATTTTCCATATTATAAAATTCAAATGCACAATCTTGTGAACAAGGTTTAGCAAGCTAAACTAATCCATTCAATTGCATTCTGGGCTGAAATATACAGGCTTCTACATGGCAAAAGGGCAGGACTTGCTGGCAAATGGCACCGTGGACTTCACTCTTGTTTTGAAAGGACTTCACTCTTGTTTTGAAAGGTGCTGTTCATTGCAAAAAAGCTGAGAGTCTTATGGGCTATTTAGAATTTCCATAAAGGTCAAGCATGCTGAAGCATATAAAGCTTTATTTTCTCTTGCTTGTAATTTCCCAAAACCTGTCTAGTTAGCCTGAAGCATCCTCACTCCTCTTCCTCCTTCTCTGCTCTGGTTCATCCTTTCTTAATATCTAAAACAAGAGCATGATGAATGGATGATTGTTAGAATAAAACCCACCCAGACTCCAGAACATGGTGATCTGGACGCCATCCCTTTGTGCCACTGACTTCATCCCCCTTATAGCCAGCTTTGTCTTGATATTGTTGTGCTGCTAAAGTCACTCTCTGCCCAAACCTGGGCGGTTATGATTTCCTACATTTCTTCTCTATTTCGACCACTGTGAATCAGGCGTAGACTCATTTCTTCTGCTTGGTCCATGCTGTCCTTTGTAATGAGTTTTATCATCACAGTGACTGGATACTGTATGTCCTGGTTCCATTGCTATTCCTCTGGTTTCCTTCAAGGCTTTTCGCTTAACTCTGCACATACACCATATCACACCAATGCAAGGAGATTCACTTCCTTTCCAGCATGCTCTCTTCTGGACCTCAGTCCTTCTCAGAGGCTTTCAGCCAGCACACTGAATTCCAATCTGTTCTGGTCTTGAGAATGCCTTTCCCCATCTCTGGTGTTCACTAAACACCTGGTCTCCATGAGTCTGCGCTAGATTCCTGAGCATCACCTAGGATCCTGCTTACCCTCCCACTAGCTCGTCTGGAACCTTCACACTGCTTAGTAAATGATGCTAGCATAGATGTTTGTGTATCCTATTTTAACCACAGTGAACCAAAAATGCCCTAATTTATTCTTTCAGTTTTGTATCCTATCCCCAAGAAACAGACAATAGCATGTTCATTGTTGAATAAGCAATGAACATTAACAGAAGTGTTGTCTGAACATTTTCCTAAATAACCAAGTGTTAAGTACTCTATCTACATTGGTTGCTTTCTAGTTTATAATGTGTGTGTTCTTCCTGCCTGTCCTTTTGTCTTAGTGCTCTGTTGCTGTGAAGAGACCACCATGACCACAGCAACTCTTATAAAAGAAAGCATTTAATTGGAGCTTGCATACAGTTTCAGAAGGTTAATCCATTACCGTCATGGTGGAAGCATGGCAGCATACAGACAGGGACGGTGCTGGAGAAGTATCACAGAGTTGTACATCTGGGTCTGAAGGCAGCAGGAAAGAGAGAGACTGGGCCTGGCTTGGGCTTTTGAAATCCCAAAGCCCACCCCCAGTGACACACTTCCTCCAACAAGGCTATACCTGCTTCTACAAGGTCATGTCTCCTAATCCTTTCAAATGATGCTACTCCCTGTGACCAAGCATTCAAAGCTATTAGCCTAGGGGGGCATTCTTATTTAAACCACCATTACTTTGATCCCAATCTGAGCTTCCTCCTGTCTGCTCCTCTACCTCTCCTCTCTTTATAACCTCTACACCCTCTTCCCTCTTCTTTTTCCCTGGAGAGTGCCTTTTTTGTCTGCTCTAGAAGACCAGAATTGGCAAAAATTAAAAGAAAAAAGTAAAAATGAACAAGAAATACTAAAAATCAAATACCATTTAAATGTTATTTAGTAATACAAAATGAAAACCAATAAAAAGATATTAGCACCTCTAAAGATGTTTTCATATAAGTTTCAATAAACTATAAATTGAAAAGAAGTAGATTGTTTTATAATTATGTGAATTTTGCCCCAATAAATCATTTTTTTTTTTTTTTTTGAATTGCTTCGGGAAATTGATCATGCATTGAATTAATTTTAAGGGATTTGATACTTATTGGTTATGCTTGCTCTGTGACTATTATGCTCATTCTATCTAATCTATCTACCTATCTATCTTTCTATCTATCTATCTATCTATCTATCTATCTATCTATCTATCTATCTATCATCTCCTCCTTTCCTGCTTTCATACACTTTTCATACAGCATTCTATTTGTTCTTTAATTTTTTTTTAAATTTTACATACCAACCACAGTTCCCCTCCTTCCTTCCTCCCACTCCCTTCTACCCTCCCGCTTCTCATGGAAGTCAACAAAGTCTGGCATATCAAGTTGAGGCAGGGCAAAGCCCCTCTCTGCTGCATCAAGGCTGAACAAGGTATCCCTCCATAGAGAATAGGCTCCAAAAAGCCAGGTCATGCACTAGGATAAACCCTGGTCCCACTACTAGGGGCCCACAAACTGCCCAAGCTACACACTGTCACCCATATTCAGAGGGCTAGTTTGGTCCTATGAAGGTTCCCTAGCTGCCAGTCCAGAGTCCCTGAGCTCCCACTAGCTAGGGTCAGCTGTCTCTGTGGGTTTCCCTTCATGATTTTGACCCCATGCTCATATAATCCCTCCCCTCTCTTCAACTGGACTTCGGGAACTTGCCCAGTGCTTAGTTGTGGATTGCTGCATCTGCTTCCATCAGTTACTGGATGAAGGTTCTATGATGACAATTGGGGTAGTCATCAATCTAATTACAGGGGAGGCAGGTTCAGGTACCCTCTCCACTGTTGTTTGGAGTCTTAGCTGGGTTCATCCTTGTGGATTCCTGGGAATTTCCCTAGCAGCAGGTTTCTCCCGATCCCCATGATGGCTCCTCTATCAACATATCTTCCTTGCTCTCCCTCTCTGTCCCTTCCCAAGCTCAATCATCCTGTTCCTCTTGTTCTCATCCCAACCCCCAGACAGACTCCAGTTTTTCTCAGGAGATCTTACCTATTTCCCTTCCTAGGGGATCCATGCATGTCCTCTTAGGTTCTTCTTGTTACCTAGTTTCTCTGGGGTTGTAGATTATAGTCTGGTTATCCTTTGTTTATTTCTAATAACCACTTATGAGTGAGTATATACTGTTTGTCTTTCACATACAGCATGCATTCTTAACTTCTCTCTTCACTTGCACATTTTTAATATTTGATATTTCATTTTTGTTATATTTTTTAATATTTTAAATTGAAATAGGTTTATATCACTTTCTCTCCTCACCATCTTCTCTTCAGCCCTTTCCAGCTACCTCCCCATGTTTTATCATGTCTCAAGTTCATAACTTTTTTTTTTCTTTGCATTTGGGGTGTGTGTGTGTGTGTGTGTGTGTGTGTGTGTGTGTGTGTGTGTGTGAGAGAGAGAGGAGAGAGAGAGAGAGAGAGAGAGAGAGAGAGAGAGAGAGAGAATGTGTGTGAATGTGACTTGCCTGGTCTGTTTTTGTTGTTTGTGTTTATATGGTTTCAATGCTGTCCCATATAAATTGGACAACCCTAAGGGGGCTCATCTCTGGAGAGGGTGATCTTCTGTCTCCTAGTAGTCTTTAGTTGCCTGAAGTTCTTTGTCTAGGGTTGACACCCACACACCGTTTTTCTTTCCATGCTAACACATCCATTTACATCGACACTGTCGGGTCTTGTTTATGTAGTCATCTGTGGGAGACCAGACACAGCAGCATTCCTGGTATTCTGGTTTTATAATCTTTCTACACCTTCTTCTGCGGTGTTTCCTGAGCTGCAGATGCAGGAGCTGTCATGTAGAAATGTCAGTTGGGTCTGGGCTCCCCATGATCTGCTTATCTCTTATTGTACCCAGTTGTGGTTTTCTGTGATGGTCTCCATTTGATATAAAGAGGGGCTTCTTTGATGAGGGGCAGTAGTTACACTTATCCCGAAGGTAAATCACATCTCTTCCTTTTCCACCACCTCTTCCATCCTTAGATATATTTGAATGTATACATGCACACATATACATGTACACACACATGCGAACACACACATACACACTCGTGTACACATGCATGCACACACACATGCACACACACACACACACACACGCACACGGCGCGCGCGCGCGGCGCACACACACACACACACACACACACACACACACACACACCACGCACATCTGAGCACACTGGTTTCTTCTCTATTGTGTTCTTCCCGGTAAATCACCATTTCCAGTCTATTTCCTTGTTGGTGCTCTTCCCTACTCTTTCTCCTCGGCATTGCGGCCCCATCTCCCTTGCAAAGCTCTGTCTCTGTTTCTTCTTCTCTTTGTCTCTCTGCAAGCTGCATCCCCCTCCCGCCCGCTTTTTGCCCTGTTGAGTGCTGTCAAGTCCTCTGATAGGCAGCTAGAGGAGAGGACAGCAGAGCCAGTGCTAACTGCGGCCCCAGTTTTTAGCTCAGAGAAAACAGCCTGAGCAGCTTTTCCAGCGAAGCCTGGCCTTCCTATCACTGCCAGGGCACCTTTGTTCTCAGTACAACCCACAAATTAATAATGACAACAGTCACAGCCACGGCTGAGGAAGAAAACAAAGCCCTTCAGTCTAGCAGCTCACATTGTTTTTAAAGAAAGTTGGAAAATGTTTGAAAACCCTAACTACGTGTGACAGACTTTCCTCTGGTGTGGCTGTGCTTTCTTGCTTCTAGGGTTTATATGTGATTTGTTCCTCAGCTGCTTGTGCTAGTACGTGGTCTTAGTGTGGTGGCATCCAGGTGATGGTATCTTTGAGACACTTCCTGTCTTAGTTACTGTTCTATTGCTATGAAGAGACACCATGACCACAGCAACTCTTAGAAAAAAAAGCATTTAATGGGGGACTTGCTTACTGTTTTGGAGATTTAGTCCATTATCATCACGTCAGGGAGCATGGCAGCACACAGGCAGACATGGTGCTGGAGAAGGAGCTGAGAGCTCCACATTTAGATCCATAGGCAACAGGAAGAGAGAGACACTGGGACTGGACTGAACATTTGAAACCCAAAGCACACCCCAGCCCCCGGTGACACACTTCCTCCAACAAGGCCAATCCTTCTCAGGTAGTGATGATTCCTGATGACTAAGCATTAGAATATATGAACCTACGGGGGCCATTCTTATTCAAACCACCACATTTTCTCATGAGAAGGAGTCAGGGCCTAGAGTCTTTACTCCCAGAAAGGCTTAAAGCTATTTTGTAAGTGTGTGTGTGTGTGTGTGTGTGTGTGTGTGTGTGTGTGTGTGTGTGTAGGGGGGAGTCTTAGTGCTTCTGTAAAGGAGGGACCCCAGCCCATTCATCTCTTTCTTGCCTGCCCCTCGAGACCCTTTCCTGGGTTGCTTCTTTCCACTTCTCTGCCAAGTCTGGGACGTCACAGGAACCACCTACAGGATACCTGATGTTGGAGTCCTCCAGCCAGAAAAATCATGAGTCAAACAACCCATTTTACTTGTGAATTACAGGCGCTCAATTAAAGCAATAGAAAATGGACTAAGACACTTGCCACTGAGAGTGAAATTGAACACCCTGGTGCTTCCTCCTCACCAGTCACTGTGAGTGCTTGCTAATTCCTGTTCTGTGCAGTTTGTGATTTCCTACTCACTCAGCTAAGGGCCCAGTTTCCTGGGGATGTGAGTATGTCAGAACTGGTGGCCTGGATCTGGTGGTTACCCTAAGTTCCAGCATCAGGCCTGGGTCCTAGTGTAGGTGGAGCTAAGGGAGTGCATTTTTGATAATGCCTTTGTATACTTTCTTGTCTGGGCTTTTATGTAAATGTGTTCACATGTGATCAAACTTTATTTGACTTCCTAAGTGGAGGCAGGTTATTCTAAAATGCAATGCATAGAGAGATTAATTCTCACGTTGACCATCTATCCTTCAGACTTTGAGTAATCAAAATGCCATGGTCACTGGATACACTGGTTCCTCAAGAAAGAAAAACCAAGGAATGTGCTGCTAGTAACCACCTTGGAGGAGTCCCAGTCCAGTAGAAAGCCCCAAACAGAAGGTGAAGTTTTTCTGGGCTTTCTGATATGCACATTTGAATATGAGAACGGACAGAAAGGAGACAGAGCTGGTTGGGGTGAGGAAGCAGGGCTGGCTGGAGGGAGACGAGGGTAAGTTCTTTGTTGGGGAATTTCCCTGACAAGAGCCTGGATTCAAGGATTCTTTCTGATCTAAGTAGAAAGGAGCCTTCTTTGCTGTCTGCTGCCTCCACCAGCAATCATTGCTGCACACAGGATCCAAAGCAGCATTCTCAAGCCATCCCAAACTTCAGAGGGCTCAGTTTCTCTTGGAGGGCCACTAGGTAGAGTCTGTTTAGAGTTCATGTCCCTCTGGGGTTCACAACCAAAGAGTGCACCTGGGTAACTGTGTGTTCATCCATCAGGAACACATGCATGCGTATTTGTGTTGGTGCTGGCTGACTGAGATAATGGGCATTAAAAAGACGTGGTGTGTATGTAGGACTGTGTACCGTTTGTCAGGTGTGTGAGTGTCATGGCTATTTGTGCTGCAGTGTGAGCTCTTGTGTGATCCTCTGTGACTCTGACTCAGCACGTGCCATCTTTGTCACTTGCCCTGTTGCTGTGACAAAAGGCTGACCAAAGTGACTCCAGGGAGCAAAGGTTTGTTTTGGCTCACAGTTTGTGGTCACAGCTCATCATGGGGACATCACAGAGGCAGCAGCTATTTAAGGAATTAGCTGGTCACATGGCACCACAGCCAAGAGGCAGAAAGCAACAGAAGCTGGTGCTTAGCTTACTTCTTTCTTCCAGAGCCATGAACCCCAGCCCAGGGAATGGTGCCGCTCACAGTGGGCAAGTCTTCCCACCTCAGTTAACCTAATGGAGGTATTCCCTAACAGGCACTCCCAGAGACTAGCCTGAATAATCCCTCACGGTTGTGCCTAAGAGGCTTGTCTCCTAGGTAAGTCCAGATTCTGTCAGGTTCACAACACCCACCACACATTGGTGAGCTGTTTCCAGCAACTTCATAATGCTATATATGAGCTACAGTCTGTGCAAGGTGAAGGATATATAGTGATTTGTGCATACACACATACTGTAATGTGCAGGTGAATGTGTGAGTGAAAACACACACACACACACACACACACACACACACACACACACACACACACAAACACACAGTCCGTTTAGCTACAAGCCACAAGGTACTACCAGCTCCCACCCAAAACATATCTCATAATGAAGTCTACTTAGTCACTTACAAAAGCTTTGGATGTGAAAATCTAATTTCTTCTTTCATTTGTCATGGTTCTTATAACTCTACATGGTATTGGGAAATGGGTGGGTAATATATGGTACAGACATGATCTCACTGCCCTGTCCATCAAAGACATGTTCACATGCTTGCACATGCATACACAAAATTATAGTCCCTCAAATATGCCATGCCAAATATGGCCACATTATCATATACCTAAAATACAGATTATTCTGCCACATTTATTTATTTATTTTAGTATAAACTTTTATATCTATAGACACTTTTAGTTGCTACCTACTGTTAGTGATATTGCCTCTGAAATACCACTAGAATAGTGTCCCCCAATTTCTGATGTACATGAAGCATACTCTGGGACCTCGTTACAGGACAGAATCTGATTAAGGAGGTCACAGGTAGGGGGTGAAATTCTACATTTCCAACAAGCTTTTAGAATATATTCAGGGTTCACATAGTAAGGTCATCCCTGGCCAGGGGGCAGGTGGCTGCCTGAAAAATTGATACCTGGGTTTCACTACTAGAGATTTTTTTTTTTTTACTTAATTGTGTATGTGTATGGTACTTGGAAAGTTCTCATAACTACCTGAACAACTCCCAGGCATCAGAGCCTGGGAAGCTCTGTCCCTGGCTTCCGCTGCATCTTCTCTGACACTACAGCCAGAGCATCATCTAGCCACTGGGATACAGTGTGCAGTTTTGCTAGACTCTAGAGCAACATTTCTTAACCCATGGGTCAACTTGGGGGTCAAACGACCCTTTCACAGGGGTCGCACATCAGATATCCTTCATATCCATTGTTTATGTTGTGATTCAGAACAGTAGCGAAATTACAATTAAGAAATAGCAACGAAATAATTTGATGGTTGGGGGTCACCACAGCATGAGGAATTATATTAAAGGGTCACAGCATTAGGAAGGTTAAGAACCACTATGCTAGAGGATTTCAATGTGTAGTTCTGACTGTGGCACACCTGTAGGACAGATAACTGATTGCACACACCCTCTTGCATAGCACACACTTGTGGTTCACCTGGAGCTGTTGTTCTATCACCAATCTGATTCATATGCTTCCCCTGCCCCTGTACTATTTAAGGGTGAGTTTTATTCTGTACTCTACAGTAAGTGAATTTCTCTTATAACTGTAAGTCTTTCTCTTGGAGGCACATGTGAGTCACCCTTGGCCCACCTGCAAAGATTCCAACCTGATTGGACTAAAATTCAATTAAAAACTAACCAAATGACATAAAACTGGAATTCGTCCAGATGATCCCCAGGAACAGCTAGACTTAGGCAAAGTTGACTGACTAAACCAGAATGCACACTACAGCATGAGTGTGGCCCACAGCTTCATCCTCAGCCGTACCATCCCCACCCTGCTGCCAGCTTCATGCCCTGTTGGCCACACTTCTGGATGCGTTCACGTGTGTCATTTTGCTCCATATTTCTAGATCTCTTTTCAAAGCACAATCTTGTCTTTTCTGAAATGCCGTCTCACATTTTTCTCTAGAAAATTACTCTCCTCCACTGTCTTGTCTTTGAACCTTTGTGTCCCCTGCTGTGACAGACTTCATTATTCTTCCCTAGGGATGAGCTCTGATCCTTTCTTAACTCAGCATGGCTGTATTTGCACTGACAGAGCCTATGATGCTAAGTCTAAGCTCTTAAGGTTAGAGGTGATGTATTACTGGTGGACTAGAGGGTCAGGAGGGAAAGTGGGAGATATAGCCAGGACTGAGTCCCTAGCCTACTTCTGGTTAAGTTGTGGACAGGTTATTGATCTGATGACACCTTGTCCTGATTCCTCCCTTTTCTCAATATAAGCAAGGGAACTTGCCAGGGAGAGCTACTGTGGAGATTAAATGAGAAGCTGGTGCAGGAGAAGCAGCAGATAAAGGATCTCATCACCCGTGCATCCTTGACACTCAGACACTGGCCTTGGAATGTATCAGGAAATCAAAGTGACTGCACCACCTGAAGCAGGAAGATGCTGGGGTCCACTTGTGATGTGGTCTACAACAACCATGGGAAAGGGAAATGAAAGTTATAAATAGTAACTGTGATGATGTCCTTGGATCTGAGCCCTTCACTGCTGGGAACAGTGCCTGAAAAAAATGGAGATAACAAAATGAAAAAAGACAAACAATCACAGAGATGGCTGCTGCTGTGGTATCTATATCGGCAAAAAAAACAAAATAAGCATGCACACCAGACTTCTAAGTGGCCCGAGTCGAACTGGCAGTAGAATTGTGGTTCCTCCCTATAAAGCTCTATTGATCAGCTATCTCAAAGCAAATACAAAGGATCTATAGAAATGTTGGGAAATGTTTGTGTTCCAACATTAAACAGAAATGATGAATACAGAATGACTACTCTGGGATCATTACTTGTATGAAACTCACCAGCAGGAGAAAAACAACGGAAGAAAATATGTAGAAAGAAAAGATGTGCGTATGTTTTATGATTATACATTTCATGGTTTTCTCTCCTTATTTTAAAGACTGTTTTTTTAGTAGAAACATTCCTTTTTATTCCCTGGCTATAGAAACTGGTCTATTTCATGCATCTTTGCAGCATGCTTACATCATGGAAGAATCAGGGATTTTACTTAGTGAATCAAACTCCACCTGTACCCATGAGGAGTTGTGTTCTCATGGAACAGACAAATATGGACACACACACACACACACACACACACACACACACACACACACACACACACAAGACAGTGAAAGGGGAAGAAATGTCCTGAAGTGAAGGGGAAATAAACAAGCTTTAGGAAAACCAGAGCCGAGTTCTATGTAGCTCCAGACCCATAACTCCTTTATTAAAACTCTACAAGACCTTCCATGCTCTTACCTAAAAGCCAAGGGTACTGAAGTGGACTCCAGGATGCTGCATGCCTGGTCACCATCTGGCGCTTTCTGCCTTCCTCACTCCACTCCAGCCCTCTGCCCTCTGCGGCTCTTCTCATGCCAGGCATGCTGTCCCAGGGCCTCTGTACATAGTTTTCTTGCTTAAAATGCTCAGTTTCCTCAAGTCTTTTTGGGATGATGTCATTTTAGTGAGGGCATGGGGACAGAGCAATCTCAGGTCTTTGCTCCTCTTCCTTGTTTCCTCTTTCTGTACAGTACACCAGGAGACATCAGTACATACATAGTCGTTATTTTATTTCTGTCCTATTCTTCAATTGAAGCCTGTCATGGGTCAGGATTTTGGTGTGAGTTGCTCACTGCCAGAGCCTATAACGCTACCTGGCATGTAGTAGGTCATCAACAAAAAATGACTGAATAAATGAATAAGAGTGCACTCATCTATAAAAGGTAGTAGAACAGCATTTCCTCTGCACTAAGCCATAATACCCAAGCAGCTGGCACCCAAGCAGACACTCAGAAAACACAACCATAAGGTGACTCTTGCGGCGATCCTATAAAGAGCAGCAGGCTGGGCCAGCAGGCTCCAGCCCCTCGAATCCCCTGTAAATGAGGCAGTGTGCTGCTTGTGAAACCCCGGTGCCTACCTGGGAGACTCAATGCATTTTAATAAGAAAACAGACTTCATTTCTGTACTCCGCAGCACAAGCTGTCAACAGTCAAGAGGGAAAAAATGAAATGCACTTCAGCTATTTTTTGCATTCAGGAACGTATACAGCTTAAAAAAAAAATAAAACCGGAAAAACAAAGGCAGCCAGTTTAACAAATTAGATCTAGCTCTCGTCAAAACGAATGATTTTATTTTTATTTTTAGCCAGTGCTAAACAACCCTCCCCACACTGGCTGTAAAAGTCTCCGAATGTGAAACTCTCAAAGCTGGAAAAGATCTCTCTCTCTCTCTCTCTCACACACACACTCTCTCTCTCTCTCTCTCTCTCTCTCTCTCTCTCTCTCTCTCTCTCTCTCTCTCTCTCTCTCACACACACACACACACACACACACTCACTCTCTCTAGTGAAGATGCTTCCAGTGATGCTGAGAAACAAGACTCATTAAAAGCTATCTTTAGCATTATCAGCGATTTTGTTATTACCCGGTGTCCTCCATAAGGAGCACAGCAGCCTCCACTCGGAATTACAGAAGAGGAGGCAAAGGAGGCCAGGCAAGGAAAGCTGCTCTGGTCCCCCCCAAGAATGGCTGCTGAGGAGGAGAGGGGCAAAAACTGGGAAAAGAAAGACCAGGAATTAAAAGAGAAAAACTCAAACTAGGAGCATCAGGGGCATTAAAAAACAGTCACATGCCACTGAGTGACTTTCCTGAGGAAGGGTTTGTGTCTTCAGGGTATCAGGGAAGTGACTTGCAAAGTTCCTGTAGCAGCAGAGAAAATTAAAAACCAGTCAAAGGACCCCATGAGAGCCAGAAGAATACTCCCCAGCAGAGTTATGCCTCCATTGGTATTTGTTTTGTAATAAATGGAGGGATGCAAAATGGAGCAATGAACCCTCAAGATGCATGCACACACACACACACACACACACACACACGCACACGCACACGCACACGCACACGCACACACACACAAGCATGTATGTGTGTGTGCACATACCAGTGCACACATGCACACAATTCACATGCACACTTACATACACACGCACACATTCATCAGTGTGCACACGCCTACATTTGTACACTCTCATGCACACCCACACATTTTCTCACATTCTCATGTACCCTGCATTGACCATCATCAAAGCCCGAGGGATGCAAATGGTGCAGTTTCTTTGGATTTGCTGGGGAGCAGAGATCAGGTCAGTTAACCCATGTGGTTCACTGACTCTCCAAAGGGTAAGGTGCTTTGGTCACCGTGATGCAGAACAGGTACAGTCATCAAATTTCAGACACTGGTCTGACATGTGGTGACAAGTTTAAACAAGAGTACTCATACTGGCTAGGATTCTCTGAAGAACCAATAGGGTCTACTTACTGTAAACATGATATGTATTCGAAAGGGAACTTGCTGGGTTAGCTCACACAGCAGGCACTGCCTATATCTGCAAGTTGGAGAGGCAGAGAGCTCAGAGCGGCTCTGTCCACAGTCTCATCAGTCTCCTACCAATGCTGATGGCCAGAAACTCCTTGGAGAGTTCCTGGTGTTGAGCTCATGCTGAAAGACGACATTGTAGCAGCAGACTCGGGAAGCAGGAGCTTGTACACTTCTCTGGCTTTCCCAATTCCCTACTTTTAAACTGTTTTCCATCTAGACTCTGAAGGTATTGGATGACATCGCCCACATTCAGGGCTGGTACTCCCCCTTTCAGCTGCTGTCCCACATGCTAATCCTCTTTGGAAGCACCCTACAGACATACCCAGTGGTGGGCCTCACTGTCCCTAGATTATCAATCCATCAGGCTGACAATCAAATTACCATCTTGACTTTAGGAAACTGCATGGCTCAGACTTTGTTCCCCATGAAGTTGTGAATCCATTATGATATATATGCTAATTAATTGTCAAGTAATCACTATTTATTAGTTTTATAATGAGCATTTTCCATGCACAAACTTAATCTTCCTAGTGGTCTCTGCAAACTGGTAAAAATCAAGGACTCAAGTGCCATATGCCTTAACTAGTCGGGTGGACTCTGGTAGGCATGTGTATTCATCTGGGTTCTCTAGAGGAACAGGACTGGGCCTAGAGAGATGGTTCAGTGGTTAAGAGCACTTGCTGCTCTTGCAGAAAACTCAGATTCAATTCCCAGAGTCCTCATGGTAGCTCATCTCTCTGTAACTTCAATTTCAGGGGATCTAATGGCTAAACATTCATACACATCATTTCTGGTACTCAAGGTACTCTCTTAACTGTAATCCCCTCAAAAAAAAGTAGATTACATACTTCCAACATTACAGAATACACATTACCATTGCAAAATGATGGAATCAGAGAATAGTGAGGAAATACCGAACAAAAGCAAGTCAAACCCAGCAGGGAAAGCTCCAAATCCTGTAGTTTCACATCTCATGTCCAAGAACTTGGATGGCTCTGCCCTTGCAGCTTTAATCCTGCACCACACTTCTCTCTATTTTGGACTGTTTCCATTCCCTGTTTGCAGCTCTCCCTGACAGACATTCCCCATCTCCAGCATCCTGGTGTCTTCAGTGCAATCCAGGCTTCAATTTCACAGTGTCACACATGTCTTTTAGGGCCTCCAAGGAGTACTTGCCTGCCACACACCTGGCAGCCTTCTCTAACCTGGGAGGAAGATTCCACAACCCCTTTACTCCTGTACCCTTCCTGACCCTAAAGCCAGAGGCACGTGGACAACAGTGCCAAGACCTGCTGGCCCCTGAATCACATTCGCATCAGCATCCGTTCCTTCTTACTATTTAGAAGCAGAAAATTCCTTTATCCTTTTCTTTTCACAAGTTGGAAGCTTAGCTAGGTGGGGTCTTACCCTGAGGGTGCACCCCTCCCCTGACCCCACTAATTCTAATGAAGGTCAGACCTCTTCTCCATCTCCTTTTCTCTTTCAGCACAAGCCTTGTCTCCAGCGTTACATTTCCTGGTGCCCCTTTCTCTTCAAACTGTGTATTTTATATTTCTTTTCGCCCTGCTCACTCTTTCTCGTTGTAGACCTGCATAAGAGTGATCACCAATAACCACATGACACAGTCAGTGTTAGGCTGTTAAAAATCTCTGTCAAGGAAATTAGTCCATTGCTTTTTAATTTAGCCTCAGCTAAACTCTTCAGACAAGAGCTTTGGAAACAGTGACATCTTTGCCAAAATTTCACAAGGAAGGTCTCTAGTCCAGTCGGTGATGTTGTTCCCCTCTGAAACTTCTTGAGCTGGGCCTCTACGGTATGAATAACTCTCAGCATTACTGTTTTCCAGGCCCTGCTAGGATGGCCTACTGAGCGCTGCCAACATCATTCAGCTACTTTTCCAGTTCAAAGTCCCAAGTGTTCAGCATCCCTTCAACAAGTCACACGGTCAGGTCTGTCACAGAAGTAGCCCACTTACGTCCTGGTTACTTTTCTTTTGCTGTGACAAAACACTATGACCAGAGCAACTTACAAAACAAAGTGTGTAATTGTGTTACTGTTCTAGAGAGTTAGAGTTTATGATGTCAGAGTGAGAGAGGACACGGGGTAGGTGTCTGGAGCAGTAGCAGCTGGGAGCTCACATCTTGACCCACAAGCAGGAAGCAGAGAGCACACCAGGACGGCACTCATCTTTGTCTTTGGAAACCTCAAAACCCTCCCCAAGTGACACACCTCCTCCAACAAAGCCATACTTCCTAATCCTTCCCAAACAGTTTCAGTTGTGAACTAAGTACTCAAAGGTATGATCCCCTGGGGTGGGGGTATTCTCATCAAACTCCCACAGGTAACAATAGCTAAATTTCACCAGAGAGGCCAAGAATCCGGTTGTTTCTCAATCTGCGAGGCTAGGTGTCTCAGCAGTGAGTAGTCAGTCCCTCTGTGACTGTCTCACACTGGAGAGGCCAGGAACC